>NW_027397088.1:7721280-7742988 GCF_003265705.2 Callorhinus ursinus
AGAGGGAGAAGCAGGCTCCCAAGGAGCAGGGAGCCCGACGCGGGACTCGATCCCAGGACCCTGGGATCATGACCTGAGCCAAAGGCAGACGCTTAACCATCTGAGCCACCCAAGGCAGACGCTTAACCATCTGAGCCACCCAGGCGCCCTACACAAAAACTTTGAATGTAGTTTTTTATTTTTCATTTCTTTTTGAATTAATACTTCTTTTCATGTATGAATATATTTATGTATATATGTATGTATATATTTATTTATTTTGAGAGAGAGAGAGAGAGAGAGTGCGTGTGCGGGGCGGGGGGGGGGGGGGAGGGGGGAAGGAGAAGGAGTGAGAGAATCCCAAGCAGGATCCAAGCCCAGCGCAGAGCCCAACAAAGGGCTCGATCTCACAACCCTGAGATCATGACCTGAGCCAAAATCAAGAGTCAGATGCTCAGCCGACTGAGCCACCCAGGCGCCCCCATGTATGAATATATTTAAATCTTCCCACTCATCTTTATCATATGCAGTGAGCATTTTACATGCAGACATAACAGCATTCAACTGGTATGCAGAATCACTGAAATTGTACAACTGGTATTTTACAATATCATATAGTTCACATATTTTTATTCTTATTGGAACAATGGAAACACTGAAAAAAACATGAACCAAACTGTGTTTATTGCACCTCTTGTTATGTGCACATTCTACCAACATTTTCCACCTTCAGCATATTGAAAAGGAAGGAAGGCTCAAACGAGAAAGGAGCTCTTGGGTTACCCTACCTGCCCCTGTTCTTCTCCATCATCATTTTCAGCTGAAGTGGTGAGCTAATACACGAAAATGACATGAGTAAGGCAGGATATGATAGGGTTTCCTGGTTGCTGGTGTTTCTTGGAACACCACTGCCTTCTTTCTGCATTAGAAGCACATTCCAGTTCTACCTGGAAAGCATGGCCTCTCTCCCTCTCTCCCCATGTCGTAGCCTTATTTACCTTCCTCTTCCCAGTTTAGTCATGGAACTAACACACTTGCCTTGTGCTCATTTTAAGTGTTGCTAGATTACCCTGTGTCATGGGTCAGCTGGGATTCTGTCCTCATGGAGCATCATGAAGTACATGTGATGGGGCAGCAGGGAAGGGTAGACATGCATATTACATGTATCTCCTCTGCTCACATGTATATTCCAGGGTCCTTTGGACTTCACTCACAGAACACAACTACAAAGATAAAATTGTTAAGAAGTTCAAGATGGCAACAGCCAAGCATTATTGGACCATGGGACCCTTCTGAACACAGGACACTGTGCATCTTCATAGGTCACATGTACATGAAGTGGGCCTTGGCTGTACTGAACAGTCACGATCAATCAGACCTCCTTTTTGAGCAACAACTGGATTAAAAATAGCTAAAAGGAAAGCCTTATAACTTCCCGATTGTAAGAGTAAAGGAGAACACTATCCAAAGTCAGACACACTGAGAGTATTACAATGTGACTTTAAAAGCCATCAGACAGGACTCTGACATTCTATTAAATTCAACAAATATTTATTGTGCTCAGCACAATCCAAAAACCCGCCAGGACAAGGGTGGGTGGGGGAGTATTCCTTGAATGAATAGACACTGTCCCTGACCTCAAGAACACTAGTCTCACTGGGGAGACAGAGAGCTACAGAAAAACCATATTTCCAGACAGATTATAGCCACTGGTGTGCTGGTAAAAATAAACAGTATAGAAGCAAACCGAGGGAGTATTAGACTTTACCTGGGAAGACGGAGGTTTATGAGCAATAGATGACATTGAATTGGTCCTTAAAGATTAGTAAAATTTTGATAAACGGTAAAGAAAGAACATTTGCCTTAGCTTGGATTCCTCCAAGAAGTAGAGCCTGAGACAAAGGTTTGCATGCAGGTAGTTATCTTAGAAAGTGATTGGGAAGAGGGAAAGCCAACCCAAAGGTGTATTACTGAGCTTCTTAGTGCTTTGCGCAAATGGCGGTCAGTCCCAACGGAAACTACTGAGGAACCATGTAGAATGCACCTTCACCCAAGACCATGCGGAGTGCGGTATATCCGTGGGCTCCCAACCTCTATTGGTCCAAGGCTGCCCCAGGACTATTCATGAACTCCTTAGCATTTCCAGGTTTGCACATGCCCAGGAAGAGCTGAACAGACTCCCCCAGTTATGCCACACTGCTATGGAAGAGAAGCCCAGGGGCAGAGAAGATATCTATGGTGCAGCTGAAGTGAGGTGCGGTCGGGCTACACCTATGCACTGCTGGTTGCCACAGCAACACCCAGAACAAAAAGGCGTGGTGTGAGAGAAGCATCAGAGATGTTCCATACAACATCTTGCCCTGTGCTTCTCAAATTTGAGCATGCGTCAGAATCCCCGGAGGGCTTGTTAACACCAATGGGCCTCACCCCAGAGTTTCTGGTTCGGTAGATGTAGAGTAGGAGCTGAGAATTAACATTTCTAATACATTCTTTATAAGGGCATGAAGGCTTTTAAAGACAGTCGTCCACTCTGTATAGGGATACAAGACTGATCAAGAAGCAGGAGAAAGAGAAGTTTCCTAAAACAAAACAATAGCAACAACAACAACAACAACAAAAAACTATGTACATGTCTCCAGGAAGAGCATAAATTGGTTTCATCATAACAAGAATAGAATTGGCATGCATTCCTGTGTATTCATCACCATTGATAATCCACTGAGAATTGCTCATCTATTGATAATTTAATGAGAATTTCCACAGCCAAGAATGAAGAAGAGGTTGATGTTAGTTATTGCTTATGCCTCATTCCTACCTCAATCCAGATCTATTATCTGCCCTTCTCTGTGCCAGGGAAGCTAATCTCTCTGGACTCAATCATCCAGATTGGCCAACCAGAGATACCACGAGGAAACCAAAAAGTGGAGTAAGAGATAGTAGGGGTGTTTATTCTCTCCGCTCCCTCCACGCCTCTCCAAAGGGCTGTTGGTGTCTCTATCGCCATGCGGCTACCCTCTTTGGGAGCCTCCTCTGGTACATTTCTTATCAGGCTCTGACAATCCTACCCCCACCCCTCATTGCCCCTCAGCCCTCAGGCAGCTCACGGCTCCTCGCTGTTCCTGGGTCCTGGGTGCCTTGACATCCGGGATTGGTTCCTTTACCTCTGTCCAAAGTGCTTCATTAATATTCCTTTCAATTCAACCATCTTCTTTCTATCGGGATCCTGACTAATAACAGTACCTCAAGGAAAAAAAAAAATAGAGCCAGATAAAGCTACATAAGTAGATCAGTATTTCTGAGACTTTGGCATGAAGAAAAACCCTGATAACACTCAAGGTGATATTGAAATTTTAAGACTTAACTACAGGATAAAATTAGATACAAAGCGAAAAAGTGGATGAATTAACACATCAAAATAAACCAAGGCCTTGAAATGATTGCAGAGATTAAAGCTATACAAAAAAGGCAAGAAGAACTCAGCAGAGTCAGGTTTTTCTTTAGCACCCTGAGGAATTTGCTATAGGCAAGGGAGAGGCCCCCAAAGCAGTAAATTGCGCTATATAAAACACTTCCCCATCTCTGTGCGCTCTGGGAACATGGAATACTGGCAGGAGAAAAGAAAGTGTGATTTAGGCTGTGGACATGAAAGCCTTCAGAAGCATCTTGGGAAACACAAGATAAGATCAGACCAGAAATTAATCAGAGAACACAGTGATAAGGTAACATGTTGCAATCAATTTAAAGTTCACATCTTGCTTGATTTATGCATCCATGATAAAATCCATCAAAAGCTGGTGGCTCCTCAGTTTTAACTCTCTTCTTTGGCACTCCCCATCCCCACCCCTAGCCCCAGGCTCTGCCTAGAGTTCCTGGTTCAGCGTCTCCGAGAACACTAGATGCTTTGCCTTCCATCGTCAGGAATCATGGGCAAATTAGAGTGGATGGAGGAGGTGCCATGTTCTTCAGCGAGGACGACCAGTTACTTCAGACCTCAAAGGGACTTTTCTAAGAGAGGCGCTTAAGTGAGACAGTGGGTGTTGTACAGGGAGGGAGGATTTTATTTAAGCCTTACAGCTCTTCTAAAAGGCCCTCTGTTCTTTTTTCTACTCTGTTTACACTGTGCCCTGTTGTTTTCCAGATTTCCAAGGTTAAATCCGGCACCCCATTAACACTGTTTGAGTCCTTCAGAATTTCCAGAGCTTCTCTGCTAATCCGATGTGTGTAGTGCTTTTCTTTTAGCTGACCATGAATGTAGGGCAAATCAATGCTTTTGTTCACTACAGCAGAACTTTTCCCCATGTGATCATCTAAGATGTGGTCCGTGTCCTTAATCTTCTTATCAATGAATCGTTCCAGTTTATTGGTTACAGTATTTTACCTCAGGTGAGAGGATGTGATTATCGTCACAAAAATAGTTGATGTTTATTGAACATGTACTATGTGCTAGATGATGCATATTTAAGTATTTAATCCTATAGTAATCCTGTGAGGTCACCCCATTTTTACAAATGAAGAAATTGAGCTCAAGAGACTAAGAGGTTTATCCAAGATCATGGAGCTAGTAGGTGGCAGAGCTTGGCCATGAAGCCATTTACCCCTTTCTTTAACCTAGTTGCTCTTGGCCAGGGGTGGTGTTACCCACCCCAAGGGACATGTGGCAATATCTGGAGACACTTTGGGTGGTCATGACCAAGGGAATGCATCTAGTGAGTAGACCCTGGGGATGCTGCTAAATACTCTACAATGCACAGGACAGCCCTGCACAAAGAATTATCCAGTCCAGAATGTCAATAGTGCCAAGGCTGAGCAAACTTGATCTGACCAGTGTGCTGTATGATAGGATTCGAGTCCTCTTCTGTTTGTTTGTTTTCATGCCTTTGCATTTGGTAGGTTGCCTTTGTTGGAATAGGTTCTAATAGCGTGTCTTTCAGATTTACCCTTGCTATTTGAGGTAAGAAAGCTCTGCTCTTCCCCATCCACCCACCCCCAGCTTCCTTCATCTCTCTTCTCTTCCCTGAGTTGGAACGAAGGGCTGATTAACTGCTTAGCAGAGCATTCATTCTGTGAGAACAGAATGTCGAACTCAGATGTTCTGTGATGGCCTGTCTGGATTCGGTAAGATACACCCAGGCAGCTTTGCAGAATTTTTTTTTTCCAGGTACCATAGGAAGTTAAAAGGGAAAAAAAAAAAAGAATTCTCTCAGAATTTCCCTGGCTTTTCCTATACTTTGAAATATCATACCAATTCTACAGTAGTTTGAAAAAAATACAGGAGCTCTGCTTGAAAGGATATACTTTCAGCTCTTACAGAAAGTCTTTGATGCCTAGAGGCTCATCTATGTGGGGCAATTTTTGCAATGTTCAGCTCATATACATTTGCCTTGGATTTGAGCCAGTGAAAGGCAGCACCTAGCTATCAGGATGTGGCTGTTTCTTCTCTCCAGATCCACACTCTTGTTTCTTTGAGGTTAATACATCCTGCAAACGGTGGAAGGCCACCTTCTCATGCTATTTATAAACTGAAGGGATGCTGGTAGATTAAACAACGTTTGAAAAGACATCTGCAAAAAATGAGACCCAGAGGCAACTTTGGAAACTTCTAGAAGGGTAGAGAAACTTGGAAAATAGAGGTCACAAATGGAAAATAGAGGTCACAAATGTTCATGTAATGTAAGAGAAAGCCTGACAGAACAGAGAACTATGGGAACAGATTATAAATTCCAAAGGCTGGACATAAAAATCTGATCGTGACAATTTTCAAGCACTTGATGAGCAGAAACATCTTGAAACATGTCTGTGTCCTGGCCACTAAGTACAAATACCCTGACTGAGAAAAGCCATTGGAGACAGACATGGATGAGCGGCCCCGGCAGTGTTACAGGAACCACCGCCTTTCAGAGAACGCTTCACCCGAGCAATCCTCAGCCCCAAAGCCCCAGTGCCCTGTGCTCTTCTTGCTCATGGGGCTCAGGTTGCCAGCAACAGAATGGGGAAGAGGGCAACGTTTGTAGGGCAAACACTCTGAACCTCAATATGCAGTATAGCCCAGAGTGCAACGGTCTGGCAGTTTGCGGGGGTCTGAGATGGGATCCGAGATTCTGCATTGCTGATGGGCTCACAAGCGAAGCCAGCCCTGCTGGTCCTCAGAGCTCACTCCAAGCACCAAGGATCTAAGGAGGAAGTAAAAAGGACACTGGACTGCTGAGAAGCCAGACAAGTCTTCCGAGACACAGATTCTGATCACATCACACCCCTGGCGCTTTGCCATCGGAGTGAAGTTCAAACCCCTTGCTTAGCAGTTCAAGACTCTGGGCAGCCTGGCTCCAGCTCACCTGTGCCGTCATCAGCCTGGATCCCTCCCTGCTCCAGCTGTACTCAGCTCTCCCTGAATGGAGCATCAAGCCCCTCCACATCCTCTTGCTTTTATTCTGCTCCCACCTCCACTGGCAAAATCTTCCTCCTGGGGCACCTGCACCCAATGACTTCCTCCTCACCCTTTGACACTTCTTTCTCCAAAGCCTTGGCCGCTTCCCCTGGCCACCTTCATATACCTTTAATAAAGCACATAGGATGTCACATTATATTTTACTTAAGTTTGCAAGTCCCCCAGTAAACTGGGAGTCCTCAGGGCAGAAACAAAACTTCTTTATTCAGGTTACCCACGTCTTCACACAGTTACCTGGCACTGGATATTTATTGAAAAAATATTAGTTAAATAACTGAAGGAAGGAAATGTCACGCCCATTCCCAACATTTTCCTCTTTTCTTCTTCTTTTTCAAAGGTCTCTAGGGTCTTAAAGTTTGGGGGTTATATATTTTAAGTGGTTTTTAAATAATCAGAGTAAGAGCTAGCTTTTACAGAATATTTACTCTACATTAGACATTGTTCTAAGCTCTTCTATCTCATTAAGCATTCAATCTTCATAATGATTTCCATGACCCGATGTGGTTATTGTCTTTATTGTTCCCATTTTAAATATGAGGAAATTGCAGCACAGAAAAGTTAAGTAGTTTGATCAAAGTCACACAGCTTGACGTGCTTGCACCAGGATATAAATCAAGGCAGCATGGTGTTAAAAATAAGGATGAGTCTTTGGAGGGCCCAGTAATAAGACAAATAGATCACAACTCTGTCCTGCTCTCCCTGCCATTCTTCAGCCTTACCCAGCTCACAAAACAAGAGCTTTCAGTCAAGTTTTGTCTTTATAGTGGACTCCTACTGGAGCTAGAATACACCCTGATATTTCCTTTGTGTTCACAGACCTCCTAAATGGTCATTGTCAATGTCAAGTAGGACAGCCTATCTCCTCATTCAACAGAGAAAAAGAAGCATGGAATTCAAGGATATGTTCACAACCAAGTTGAGAGGTGTGTGGGTACTGACTTCTATCTTCATAGAAAACCTTGCCCTCAAGATATTAACAGCAACCCACAATTTCCAGTCAACATTTAGCCATGAATTGGCTTTTAGATTTCATAAGGCGGATCTCTTGACCACAGTCGGGTCTTGGTCTAGGTGTAGCACCTGTGTTCATTATCACTGAGGAGTTAATAATAACCACCTGTCATTGGATGCCACTACCCCAACTAAAGTCCTCTGAGAACTTCGAGCAGATTAAGCAGGCTGGTGGGGGCTGACTTCCTAAGTATGCCACTAAATGGTCCACTCTTCCAGCAATGCTCAGAGCTGGGAGGTGGGCGAGTCTTCCCACTGGAGTGGCTGAAGTTTTGTGGGGTATATGTTGAGATTCAACTTCTCCCTCTGCCCAATCCTGCCTCCTCCCCCTTCATTAGCCTTAATGGTTAAGAAACACTCTGCTCCCAAACTCCATGTCAGCATCTGGAAAACCCAACCTGCAACAGACTGTCCTTGGAATAGGATGTGCCCTTCCATTTTCTCCTCTACCTTCTTTCTCCTTAGAACTCCACATTTTAGAATCCCCAACCTCACAAAACTATTGTTTGTGCCTACAAAAGATCATGCATTTCTTCATGGCCTGTGTTGGCTCATTGCTATTCTCTCTGCCTAAAATGTCCTTCCCCACCCTTCCCCCACATTGTCCATGTGACAACCTTCTAACCATCCTTTATGGCTCGACTCAAATGGCCTGCCTCTCTCTAGCTTACAGCCAAAGATTGATCACTCCCCCATCTTCCATCCCACAGCACCTTCTGCATTCTTCATTATGATACTAATTACACTTTTATATTCTCCCACTGAACTGTGGGACACTTGGGAATAGATTTTATTTCTTGTTCATTTTTTTAGCCTTAGCACGTGGAACACAGTAGGAGCACAATACGTTTACTCAATTAAATATTTGAATTCGTGATGATCATCTGGTGGGGTTTATGTTCTTACATGAATGACTATTCCCAAAGCCATGGGTTCCTTTAAAGCCCTCCCAACCCCACTCCCACGACAAGTGGTCCACTATGGCACAGGTGTGACCCATGCATAGTAAACTCAACTTCTAAAGAGGGCTCAAGGATATATACACACACACATACACACACACTTGCCCCTCTCCTCTACTGAATGAATCAGGATCAAGACTAAAAGTCCAGGGTAAAAGAGTAGCCCGCCTCCACCTCCCCTACATACACAAAGTATAACAGGATGTCCCTACAACCCTATGATCAAGCTTGCATCAGGAATCAGATGATCAACCTCTGTGTGTCTCTGGCTCTTCTTTTCCTCACATGATGGTGACCTGGGGCCGTCTCTCCCCTATATTAGATCACTTTCCCTTCTATATCACAGCTTGGTCTTGGGTGATTACCATACATCTCTCTTCCTCTGGGACTTTTTGGAGGGGAACATTGACAGAGCCACAAAAAATCTATATATTCCTTGGTCCCTGACCAAATATCATCTTTGAGTCTTATAATATTATGACCACCCCTTTCAAGTAATGTGTTAGCCATCCTTGTTAGCATGGGTAGTCAGGTAGCTAAAAACACAATGAAACAAATAGTTCTTGGTGGTGGAGTTTCGAGTAAATGGAAATAAGGTCAGAAAGCATAAGGACAGACTTGGGAAACTCTATGAGACATGACTTCTAAAGACATTGGAACTGCTTCTGGAATGTGGATGTAAGGGTGGATATAGGGGAGGGGGAAGGGCAGGGAAGTTCAGTAGAAGAGTTATAATAACAGGCTCATTTCATAAAAAGGAGATTTAGAGGATATTTATAATTAAATGCATACATTTGGAGATCTATGGCTTTAGATTCATGAGATATATACCTGGAATCAGGATGGTGGTAATTCATTCAACAAATATTTATTAAGCACTTACAACATGTCAGGCACTGTTGTAGGCGGTAAGCTAGGAGCTGAGAATGGTGGCCCCATCTTGGTCCAGTGTAGCATTCAAGTAAACACTAGTCCAACACCCAAAAACATACTGAGTTCTTCACTGCTATTTCTCATAAAAACACCAAAGAGGGGGTGCCCATTCATTATGTACAACACACTCTTTAAATCCTCCTTCTCATCTCCCCTATTGACCTCTCTCACACTCAACTGCCCCAAAGTCTCTTTCCTCCTCACCACAGCTCCCCCAGTTCCTCATGGGCAGCTCAGTCCCTCCATGAATGTAAAAGCAAAAGGCTGAGATGACAGAGAGTTAAAGAAAAAGATAAAAAGTCATTACCCAAAGTTGTGTCCCACATCAGGAAGGAAGCCACTAGAATCTGGGTCCCAAACCAGAGAGCCCCATCAGTTACCATGCTTAAAAAAATGAGGGAGCAATGATAAATTCCGGCAGCCGCTGACTTTATCTTCAATCATGGCAGTGAGCTGTCTCTTGGGTGAAAGCTCCCTCCAGATGGTGTTTATCAAGGAAGTTGGTGAGAAGGAGCAGCAGTGTTTATTGTGAGAATGTAAAAGATTATTTGTCATTGTTTATTGACCATTCCTGACAGATCCAATGACCGGCGTGTACTTCATCATTTTGTTGGATGGATATTAATGTAAAAAAAAAAAAAAAAAAAAAAAACCACTCATCGAGTGCTGAAGAACTTCTGCCTAAGGCATTCTACAAAGACATAAAATTGTTAATAAATTCTGCCAGACATTTTCATCCTTTACAAACCAGTGAGCTGGACAGTCTACATTTATCACGTGACCCAGGGCTTGCAGGAAATGGAAAGGCATTTACTCAAACCTCCACCACCAAGAACTATTTGTTTCATTGTGTTTTTAGCTACCTGACTACCCATGCTAACAAGGATGGCTAACGCTCATTGAAAGCAGACTACACACCAGGTGCTGTATGTTAGCCCTTTTCCATGGATTTTCTTAGTCTGTATTCACAACTCCATGAAGCGAGTTCTACTGTCATTCCCCCTTTGAGATGAAGAAGTCAAGGTTCAGCAGGATTAAGTGGCTTGTCCAAGGTCCCACTGCTAATACCAAGAGAAGTCACATCACCAGCCTAGGAATTGGTGCCCTAACCTCCTGAAATTTCATTGTCCAGATCATTCTGCACCTCAGGGAAGAGAGAGGGGCAACCCCACATTCTGTGTGAAGCTTGTGCACAGCTCACAGTAAGGCTGTGTCCACAGAGAAGGAGAACTCTGCCAGTTCAACCAAACCACTGGTCACTTTCGTGGAGAATGGACATTGCTACTTACATACCAAAGACACAGACTGAGTGGATCTGGATGTTCCCTCAACACTGACTTTAGAAAGTAGGATATGAAATCCAAGTTCTGCTATCTCTAGGTTATTCTTTGGCACACTGAAGCTCTGAACCTCTCAGGTTAAACTTTGATCTTTGTGTCTTTTGCCAAACCTGAAACTGACCCAATCCCACTGAAAATGCTCCTTTTTTTTCCTCCCAGCTTTCTGAATAAGTTAAATTTTAAACAAGTAGAATTTTGCTTTTCTTGCTAAACACTTAAGTAAAAGATGAACTATTTAACAGGTGAAGGAATATTCTAATAATATTGTAACAAACCCATAAATCATGGCTGGTGTAATTTTTCTTAAATTGTATATTGTTTCCATTACTTGACTCTATAGCTTTCATTTGTTTGGGACAATGTTGCCGGCAGACAACTTAGTATGGAATATACAGACAACTAGATCTCATCCATTAAAGTTCAATGTTCACTTTGGAAATTAAAAAAAATGTTAACATTAGTATTGAAATAAAGGTGAGTGGGTACTTTCCCCTTTTTCTTATTTATTTTATTTACTTTTTTAAGATTTGTTTATTTATTTGAGAAAGAAAGAGAATGCAGTGGGGAGGGGCAGAGAAAATCTCAAGCAGACTGTGCTGAGTGTGGAGCTCGATGCAGGGCTCGATCTCAAGACCCTGAGATCATGACCTGAGTCAAAATCAAGAGTCCAATGCTTAACTGCCTGAGCCACCCAGGCGCCCCCTTATTTATTTTAAAATGGAGTAAAAGCAGTAGTTTAAATAATTACAATACACCCACACACACAACCTCATCTAGAATTATACCAACCCAGCAAGTAAGTTCATATTAATTTTCCCTACCAGATGTACACATAATTTCGCACATCTCCAATCCTATACATTTTCAATGCTTCTGAATAAAAAATATAACTGGTTTTTGTACAAATTATTAGTAAGGGTTTCTTCCTGCTCCATCCAGCACCCCCCAGGAGCTGGGTATTTATGTACATGACATCCTTTCTCAATATACACCCATTATCTCATTTACTTCTTACAGTAAGTAACTCACTGAGGTCTTATTGTTTTCATGAACGCAAAAGTAAGCATACATGTCGTACTATGGTCAACAGGTATCAGCGAACTTTTTCCAGGAACAACCAGATTGTAAACATTTTAGGCATTGCGGGTCACCTGGTCTCTGTGGCAACAACTCAGCTCTACCACTGAAGTACAAAAGTAGTCGTAGACAACACAAATGAATATGCCCACATTCCAATAAGCCTTTACTCGCGGATGCCAAACTAGAAGTCAGGCCATTTTCACAGATCATGAAGTATTCTTCTTCTTTTGATTTCGTTCAACCATTAAAAAGGTAAAAAACCACCCTCAGTTTCTGGACGGAACACACACAGGCAGGGAGCTATCTTTTGCCCACCCCTAACCTAGGACAAAGGCTCCTGGAGGTAGGAAGAACTTTTAGAAGGCTCTGCTTGAATTGCTTCTCCTCTCATGGGTAAAGAATCTATACCTCCCCAAGAAGGGCCTGCTGAAGACTAGAACCCAGATATACTGACTCCCCATTCAGGGTACTTTCCACCAAAAGACACTGCTTAAAATAAAAGCAAGTAAGAGGCCAATTAGAGATAACTGTGAAAGCTGCTCAGCATTACCCCCAAAGACTAGAACACGCAGTGCCGGCCACTCAGCTTGTGGCTACTTAGGCAGACAGCTCCTGGCACGCTCTCAGAGGGCTTGAGAAATGATAACTGGTTAGGCCGAAATAGTTCCAAGAAATAGCACAGTGACTTTTGCTCTGCTACTTCCTCGCACTACTACAATTTAACTCCTCTCCTGCCTGAGTTGTGAAATCGGGAAAAGAAGGAAATCAACATTTGCCATTTTAACTTTTATGATAGTTTTTCGCTTTTTATACCAACGTGACCAGTGTAAAAATATAATGTGTGTCTGCGTGTGTGTGTCTGTGTGTCTGTGTGTTCACAGGCACATCTCTGTGCCTGTGCACATGTACAGAGAATAGAAACAGGGTTAAACTCTTTGACGATGGGGAGCAGAAGGAGCCGGGCAGAGATGAGAATAATGGGAGAGAAAGCTACCTGAGCCCTAAGTTTCACCTTGCCACGTGGGACGCGAAAAGGACATTGTGCATATTTCCTCTTCTCCGAAGCATTTCCTCCAACAGCCCCCTCCTTGCTTCCTTCAGCCTCTCTGGCCCTGAGTCATCCAGACTGGACAAAGGGCCCTAGGGGCCAAGCCCCAGCCCCAGCCCCAGCCCCAGCCCAGCCCCTCCTTTGTGGTCCTGTGCACATTGCCCCACCTGCGTGGGAGTGAGGTGTGAGCAAATGCATGAGTGTCTGCCGGCCTGCCTTGCTGATCTGGGAGCTCCCGAGACCAGGTACTATGTTCACTTTCTCCAGCACTGTAGGCCAACACCTAGCAGAAAGCCTGACACACAACAGCAAAAACCGCTCAATGCTGCTGAGTGAATGAACCTGTTTCCAGAAGAGAAAAAGAACATAAAAAAACTCAAAAATATGAACCAATGCTTTTCAATGGAGATTAAATGTCGGTCACATAAGGGCCTACTGTCCTGATGGGAAAGCTGGGCTGAACCTAGGGCCCAGCTGGATCTCTAGTAGAACAGGAACAGAGAGCCGTATGGCTAGAAAGAGCCCCTGATCTCCCGGGGAGGCTCCTTGGGGGGTACTGGAGTCCATTACATAGCAGATGTGCTCAGCCTGCAAGAGCCCTTGGCGTTCCCAAGACCCTAAGACTTCTTCAAGGCAGTGATATCTACCCAATTCTTTGGAGTTACCTTAGATGAGACTTTCAGAAGTGTCCATAGACACAAAATAAGTAGTATAATTAGAAAGTCAGAGTTGCACCCACAATATGCCCTCTCTGTTGTTCAGGTTCTTCATACAAAAAATGGGCAATGTTACCATCTTTCTCCCACCTCCACCCCCCAACTTGGAATGTTGCCAGGCAGATTTTGTCCATTGCTTTATTCAGGCTTTCATAGATAGATAGATAGATAGATAGATAGATAGATAGATAGATAGATACTACCACTTTCAACAATTATTGAGCATTTACTAGGTGGCAGGTACCAAGCTGAGTTCAATGGAGTAAACAAAGAGGAAAAACAGAATGGCTCCCCCAAGAAGCTTGTAGTCAATTGGAGAAAGTGGATGAGTTAAGGGATTCATTTATATTTAACAACAAGTTAAATATAGTTTTATTAAGCATCTGTTAAATGCCAGGCACAAAGAGAGAGTAGGTTGAATGAATTAATCAGGCCCACAATTCAGTGAAAAAGATGAGCAAACATGCGAGTAACCATGATGCATTATCAGTGGTATACATGATTGGAATAAATGGCTGTCAGGCACAAAAACTTCGCTTTTCATGGGGGTCAGAGAAGCTGCCACAGTACGAGTTCTTAATTGGACCTTGAAGAATGAATAGAAGTCCATGGTAGCGGTGAGGGGAGGAGTGGCGGGGGGTGGAAGTTGGGGAGGTAAGACCTTATGGACCAAGTGGACCCAATTGGGTAAGGACCCAAGCCTAAAATGTTAACATTTCAAAAACAGCAAGCATGAGTGGAATTAGAGTGAAGCCAGCAGAAAGAAGGGAAGGGGTGCCATGCTAAAAATAAAATTGATAGTATACCCCATAAGCAACAAAGAACCAGGGAAGGCCCTGGAGCCACGGAATGTAAGGCCCACACTTGGGTTTAAGAAGGACACCTGATCACTGAAACGAGAATAAAGACAGGACGAATGTTTTGACCCCCATTCACATGAGTCCAACAGGACCAGGCCCGAAAGGAGGCCACCAAGCTTCAACTGCTAGCGGTGGGGGGGGGGGGGGGAGCGTCCCAAGGAAAGAGAAGCCAGTTTGCGTGGGGTAAAGGAACAGAGCAAGGCAGTAAGTGACATGTGGCCCAGATGGTGACCTCCTTGAAGACAGGGACTATGCCGTATTGACCCATGAGTCACAAGGTCTTGCAGAGAAGGGAGGTGAGCTCCCTGGGAAGGCTCATACTGGAAGCTTCTAAAAACTGAGCCAACACAGCCTTGCGGAGCAACATGTGCAAAGGGTGTGGGTGGAGGTATCACCCATTGCATTTGTCTCCTTCGTGGGGGAGCCAAGACCTCCCCACCGCCATCTGCGTAATAACCCTCTACAAATTTCAAAGCACTGCCCCGCATTCTCTCACACAGAACTGGCTCTCGGAACAGATGTTGATGGGGAAGTCCTGCTGAAACGACGAATCGCTAGAGAGCGTGCTGGAAAGAGGAGCCGGGCTAGAAGGGAAATAAGGCAAAGTTAACATCGCAGCAGTTCCAGAAAGAAAGGGTCATTCATGGCCGACAGGTGTGTGACATTTGCAACTCGGGGGTTTCTTAACGACGGCTTAGCTCCAAAGCATTCCTACTTGCCCATCAAATAAAATCTGAAAACAAATGAACTCCACAAGTCTTAGATATACACACATGCCCACCAGGCATAGTTATCAAGATGATCCGGATTTGCATTTCACATTGAGCCCTATTTCTGAATTGAGAAAGATTCCCCGTCACTGTTAACATGCACTAAGTACTCTACTATTTTTTTTGAAACCGCTATCCAGTAAAATATGGGTTAGAGTGTTAAAATAACAAATGCAATCATGCAAAAGCCATGTCACTAGGCATTCATCCAAAAGCCAAGGACTATTCAAGTACCTTAGTCAAAAGATTACAAAGTAACTGAAGCCCTATAATGTACTGAATATGAATTATTAATGTATTGATTTTAAGTGTTAGCTAAATGCTTACTAGAGTGGGCATTTAAAGTTAAACAAGCTCATGGCATAAACCTCAGTCATACAAAAGCAAGTTGGTAAAATACTATAAAACATGGTAGGGAATAATTTGGTCTTAGCTCTGTGCATACTAGGACTTAATTGATGATTGGTCTCCTGGGACACTGTGGCTGTTTTATTCTACATCAATACAAAACAAAACCAAACCACAGTTCTTGCTATGTGGTCAGGAGCATTTTCTAGAGTGCACATTTCTACTTTTGTCTCAATATCTCACTATTTCTACTACCAATATTTTCTCCTCAAAAAATACATTGTCGTTGCAACTGTCCCCCTGGAATGGGGAAATTCAGTGTAATGAGTTAAGTTTGATCCAAGATTTAGCCATACAAATATAATCGGAAGCATGTCAACTCATATGATTATTTTTACAATTCTTACAGTATTTTTACAATTTACAATTTTTGATTCACATTGACTTTCTATAAAAGTTATACCGCTTACATTCCCACCTGAAATATAAGAGGAGATCTCACTGCATTCATGCCAACATTCAGTAGTATCATTTTTTAATCTTTGCTAATTTCAAAATAACATGTATGCTAATTTTAAAGCAGCATAAAATTATCATGTTAATCGTATTTCTTCGATTCTGAGTGATGCTGAACATACTCTAGCCTTTCTGGCCCTCTTATGTGATTTTTCTGTAGATGTTCTTTGTCCAGTTTTGGTTGTGTTTGTTGTTCTTGTTGTTTAGACAAAAGAAACTAGAGGGTCAGAGGGAAGGGAGAGGGTGGGAGTACCTAAGGTTTTGAACTCCATGCATTTCAACTCTGTGATTGACTCATTCGTTCTGCAGACATTTACTGAACACCAATATGTGTTAGGCACTGTTATCCGGGCACTGGAAAATACAGCAGAAAATGGCCTTCCTCCTACAGAGCCTGCATTTAAGTGCTATTGGCCATATCTATGTATGTTAAGCTATCAGTACGTTGCTATCTGTTTTGAATTGGCATCGCTTACATGATGACACCGTGCAATGTACCCCAAGCATAGGGTTTAGCTGTGCTCCAGGGCACAGCCCTGGTTCATGCTGGACACATCCCCAAAATACCTACACACTCACCCTCATTTTTTTTTTTTAACCAGCCACCACTCAAGACTGCCCACTCCCCTCCCAAATCCTACACAAATCAGTTACTGACCTCCAACTACACTTCTGGAAGATTTTACACAAAGCTCCCACAATCCTTCCTCTGCCCAAGCAAACCACTGAGCAAGATCAGTCCTCAAAAACCTAAGCCTCAGAATTACTCAAAGCAGGAGAGAGTCTGTGCTTTACTAATTTGGCAGAAACAGAAAAACAAGTCAGAAACTGGTTTTATTCCAAGGCAGCTGGGGGCGCAGAGTCTGACCATAATAGGCCATAAAGGTCCAGTCACTTCCAAGCACCCCAAAGAATTCCAGAGCTTCTCATTCAGACTGGACAGGCTCCGGGCTCCCTGGTAAGGGGTCACCGTGACACAAGGCCTGGGATTCCTCTTGTCCCAGAAACCCTGAATCCCTGAATTCTCCTCTGACGAAACAAGGTGTGTGTGTGTATGTGCGCTCGCGTACATGCACGCATGCGCATGTGTTCTCTGCAACGCCCCTTTCTCCATCAATTACAAGATCCTGCCGAGCCCGTGTCAATTCCTTCTGCCTCTGACTTGGCTCCGTTGCATCCCCACCCCCATGCTCCTGTGACGTCACATTCCTGCATCCTGTACCTGAGACCGGGCGTTGATTCTCCCACTCCTGCTGCCTGAACCCAGCCCAAACAGCCATCCCACTCTTGCCCACCCCACCGGCTCCTTTGCCCGGTTGCCTCCTCCCAGCTGCCTCCGATCACCTAAATCCCCTGCACTGGGAGCCGTCCCTCTGTAATGCAGACCTCTCCTCTCTCCCCTTTTTTCTTGAGCTCCTTGCTCTCCCTGGGAAACACACCCCGCTCCTCTGGGCTTTTCTCACTCCCTACGTTCCACTGGCTCAGGTGGGTGTGTTTGGCCTTCTTTTTGAATCCCAGTGCTGCCTCTAGGCCAATAAATGATCCTCTCCCCATTCCATCTGTGTTCATCTGCCGGGGCAGCAGTAACAAAGTACCGCAGGCTTGGGGGCTTAATTGACAGACATTTATTTCTCACAGTTCTGGAGGCTGAAAGTCTAAAATCGAGGTGTTGGTAAGGGCTGGTTCTCCTGGACTCTCTCCTTAGCTTGCAGATGGCTTCTTCTGCCTGGGTCCTCACGTGGTCTCCCCTCTGTGTCTGTCTGTGTCCTGATCCCCTCTTCTTATAAGGACACCAGTCCTGACAGATGTGGGCCCACCCCATGACCTCATTTAACCTTAATTAACTCTTTAAAGACCCTGTATCCAAACGCAGTCACATGTTGAGGTGCTGAGGGCTTAGGACTTCAGCATACGAATTTGGGGGGACACAATTCAGCCCATAACATCATCCGTGGATATGACACTTATCAAGGTGTTTGTACATCGTACCCAGCGTGGCCACAGCCCAGACCTCACCCAAGTCTGTGCGGACACCCACTCCCTGCCCAGTCACAGCCTGCTCTAGGGTGGCTCTCCCTGGAGGCCATCTTTGTTCTTATGAGCCTCCAAACTCCTGGTCTTTGTTCTCACCAGGACTTTCAATCACTCAACTCCTTTATACCTTTAGCATCTCTTTAACCCCTCCAGTTGCACTGCCTCCCTGTTCTCTCTGGAATCCACAACCAGTCCTCCATGTTGCCCTTTCCTGTATGACTCACACAGGTACAATATTCAGCCTGAAAGGATGCTCCAGCTATTCTGTTTTTATGGCCAGGGTCCATTCTGAGCCCTTAATGATTTGTCAGTGCCCATGCCAAGCTTTCCTTCTGCAAATGTGTATCGTTTCCTCCACCTACCACTTCTACCCCCCAATTCTACCTCTCTCTAAGAGAACTTACCCCCCACCCAGAGGAAGCCCGCCCTCTGACCCCACCATCCACAGGCAATCGGACCAATCAGATACCTGCCTTAGGAATCCCTAATAGAGACACATCTGTTGGAGAGCCCTGGGTCCCTGAGCTGTAAGACTACATTGAGCTGGAGCCCCCCTCCCCCCGAGGCACCAGGGCAACCCAACTCCACATCAGACCCATGGGATGGGAGAGCAGAGAATGCGCGAAGCTGGGGGCAATTCCCCAGCTGCCGTGACGTCAGCTCCCCCTTCCTTCAGTTGGATTCCTGTACCATCAAACAAATCCCTCTGTACTCGAGCTGAGTAGGTTTTTGTTTCTTGCCACCGCGCCATCCTGACTAAGACACCTTTCAACACAGCTGCCGGATTGTCCTTGCCGCCCACTTTTTCATTCTTTTCCTCCACCGGAATCTGTTTGCCCATTTGTTTCTGTTGCTACAGTCACACCGCACACACAGAGCCTTATTTTTCACTTGAACAAATGCTGCCTGGCCGGGTCCCAAAGTGAGCAAGCAGCAACCTCATGACTTCATCACACAACAGGTGAGCCAGTCCGTGCCAGAATTTACACCAACTTGTCTCGGACCTGTTTGGTCTCGTTGCCAGCTAGAGGTCCCTAACTGCAGACCGGACAGCTTGCATTAATGTGTGGACTATCTCGAAGTTCACAGCGCCCGTGGCCCCGGGGGCAGCAGCGGGGGGCACTCAGCTAACTGCTAGGGCAGTCGCACGGAGGAAGAGGGGCCGGGCTAAAACGGGTTCGAGTGAACATTCTTCATCTCCAATCACTTAGAACTTCAGCAGTGAGATTAATGGTTTCCATGGCAACTGATAAGCCCCAGAGCCTCCAGAAGTCTGGAGTTTTCTCAAAACTCCTCAGGACAAGTGGACCCTGGAAAATGCTAAAATCTGCCGGGGGGGGGGGCGGCAAATGTCTCCCTTTGGCTTGGGTCAAAAATAAACTTTTCTCCTGCCCATTTTGTGACTTTTTGTAGGACAGTCTCTCCTGAGGAAGAAATCCACTTCTTTCTCTTGGTGGTTTTCTGATTCCACACTTTTCTGTTGTTCCTAAAGGTAAGAAGTTCCTACAGCTTTTCTGGAATTTTTCTGTCGAGCATTGCCGTTTGGGGATATGGATAAAGGCCATTTCGATTGATTTCATTTGTTTCTGCTCCTCTCTCTCTCTCTCTCTCTCGCTCGCTCGCTGCCTTCCCTCCCCCTCCTCCTCCCCTCATCTCTTTCAGATAAAACATCAGATATCACACGGTTTGTGGATTTGAATGCATCCTTTTAGGAATACTTCCCTGTGAAAGGGACACACTCTGGCAGGCATTCAGTCCTAACAAATGGCAGGTACTTTTCCCCTTTGGACAATATGCCCAGCTCTGAGAGCCATGGGTCATGTTACCAGGTGACATCCACAGCAGCAACTTCCCTGTGGCCTGTTCTCTGAGGGACCACTGTGTGAAATAAAGGCTGCCAGGCCACATGAGAAGGGGTAAAAACATGCCCTCTTTGTTTGTTTTCTTGTTTTGTTTCTTGGTTGATTCACAGAAGTGGTGATGACCAAATGTACCGGAGAGCTGCTATGGCACATGTTCTCGTGAATGTGAATAAGAAATAAAGCAATAATTCTGGGAACGTGGTTTGTATTACGACTATTGTGCTTGCCTTCACGTGATCGCCACCGGGCATGGCACGACTCGAGGAGGAGAAGAAGCTGGCCGGGGTGGGGGAGTAGGTCCCAGGCACACTTGGTTTGAGTGGCCCAATGCCCAGGCGCTGGTAGCCATGAGCTGTGCTAGGATTCCTTGTCCTGGTTTGTGAATCCATAGATTTTATGTTCAATCTTATATGCCATCTAGCCTTTCCTCTGTGATATTTAGGGTTGCTTTTGTCGGTCTTGGTTAAATAGTTCGGAGTTTTAAGTTTTCAATAACGAAAGATATTTTTGAAATGCCTTTATTACAGAAACTCCTGCAAGAAAAATAATTTAGTTATGGTGAGTAAGACAGCTTCTAGCTTTTTTTTTAACCATCAAAACAATTCTTTTTTAATTTTGTTTTTGATGACCTGAGGCTTCTTAGGAATGCCGCTATAGCTTTGTTGCAAAATAGAGTGTACCATGAAATCTCAGTTAACCAGATGTCATTTTCTTTTTAAGCAAGCGTTCAATGTACTATATGTACAGAGGACTGGGCTAAGGGTCAGGACACCTGACAATTAGGGCACCACTGCCGATGGAAATATTCCTTGCAGAGACTCTGTCCCTTTTGTTCTAATTCTCTGTACATCAAGTCACCACCTGCCCTTCTCTTTAGCACACCAGGATCCGCCCACTGGGAGGAAGGGCCTTGGGCAAATGATTGGCCCTGATTTTCAAGCCATGTTCCTTCAGTGAGAAATAATTTCATGGAGAGATAGTCCCAATATATTGTCAACTAAAATATCAGTTTGGAAAGCAGTAAAAAAAAAAAAAAAATTGTAACAGGTACACCCCAGCCCCAGGATTGGATCAGGGAAGGAGGCTTGGTGACAAAAGGAGAAAGTACAATTGACAGTCACAGTTATCCAGAGATGAAGGTGGCTGGGACCAACACACTGAAGAGAGTGGAAAGTACACAAATTAATTGTATTTTGATTACTTGGCTTACAGGTCATTGAGATTTTAATGAAGATTTTAGTAAAAACCCTATTTGGCCTCAAGCACCCCGCCTATTCCCATGCATGGACTAGATTCTATCCATCAGTATAAGAAGGGGGGAAGTCGGAGGGGGAGACGAACCATGAGAGACTACGGACTCTGAGAAACAAACTGAGAGTTCTGGGGGGGGGATGGGTGAGCCTGGTGATGGGTATTAAAGAGGGCACGTATTGAATGGAGCACTGGGTGTTATACGCAAACAACGAATCATGGAACACGACATCAAAAACTAACAATGTAATGTATGGTGATTAACATAACATAATAAAATTAAATTAAAAAAAAAAGAAGGAATGGCCAGTTTATTGTATCAGGATAGGCAAGGTTATATACCTAACAACCAAGCCCATCACCTCTGTTGATTCAAGAGCAAGCTTATTTCCCTCTCCTGCTCCTGCCCAGCCCAGGTTAGCTCAAAAAGAGTCACCCAGGAACCCAGCTGATGGAGGCTCCCCATCAACACATGCCTCCATGATTGCTACCATGCTGGGAAGGAAATTTGGTGAATTGTATCGCTTCTGTTCACATTTAATTGCCAAAGCAA
>NW_027397088.1:7743388-7928556 GCF_003265705.2 Callorhinus ursinus
TGTGTCTCTCTCTGTCAAATAAATAAAATCTTTAAAAAAAAAAGAACCTAAGAATTTGATGACTCCATTAAGGGAATGCCCCCAGCAAGGTTCTGCCTGCAGTAGGCAATGTCAAGGAACCCCTTAACATTCCATGCCCCCTGTGCATATGCATAGATGTGTGTGTGTGTGTGTGTGTGTGTGTGTGTGTGTGTGTGTGTGTGTGTAGACACAGGTACACCTGTAAAAACCATAGAAGATTCAGTTAAAATGTTTATGGACAATGGACGGACTCTATAAGAGAGCTTTCTGAGGCAGAAAATGGATACAATATCTACCATGTGGCTATTGTAAAACTAAGTACCTAGAAGCATAATGGACAGTCAGCAAATAGTAGACGCTGTTTAGTTCATTTTGTTTGCAAAAAAAAAAAAAATAGTTTTGGGATTCTTTGCCTTGTCTTCTAAAACATGGCATATGTAAACATTCCAACTAATCCACATTTCTGATTAAATGGATGCTAATTAATAAACATTTTGTTTAAACTGTATGTATGCTAACATCCAAGAATACCTTCTCAGATTTCCTTCTGCTGGGACAACTCTGGCTCTCCAGAGTAATTGATTTTATTGAAATGTGGAGGATGGCAGTCTCCTATCACCAGCTAAGCTTTGGAATCGTGAACAAATTTCAACTTCAAGAGCTATTTATATGCTACCCTAAAGCATTTGACTTTGGACACTGAGTGCTGAGTCAGATCTTAAGATCAGTCAGCAGTGTGCCAATTTTCTACTCTAAATTGTCTAAGACATTAAAAGATTCTGTATCCTGTGGCACTAGCAACTAACACTTTCATTCCATTTCAATTAGTACTTTCTTAAAGTGTTAATACTCATTCATTCTATCATGCAAGCTGACCCCTCAGTCCCTTATCACCCACCCCCCTACACTTTGGTAAGCAATGTGTTTTGATTGCCGATTCCAATTTCAATCAGTCCATGGCTTTGTGGGTGGTAAGTGCCTAAGTCCATTGCATATGACTCTTCAATGCACTTATAGGAATATGGATTCCTTAATTCTCACAATGATACATAAGGAGCAGATCCAAATTTTAAAACTTCCTGCTCTAAGTCCCTTATAGTGTTAGAAGTGTTTGCTTCAGTTCCTAAAAATGCAAATCTAAATCTAGAATGAGCATTTATCTATCCCAGTCAAGATGCATGGGTATCAACCTGGAGCCATGGATAATAGGCCAATACAATCCACCTGCCCACTGTGGGCCGTCCTGGATTTTCTCAGTAAGTGGTCCATGGCTGATTTTAGTCTCTGATGTTTTTGTTGACAGGCAGAACACTGTGAGTTGCATTTCTGTGAGAGAGATAACAGAAAATATATCTTTTCTGTCCTTAAGTAGTACATTTATGACTATGATTATCTTCATTTCTATCCAAAATTTCTTGTTACATTAAATAAGAAATGTAACCTAATAATTGAAACAAACTGAAAATGATGATGACCATAACATTTATGAGTTCAAATGGAACTCATTTGAACTCATGAGTTCAAAAGCACATGGAAATATTTAGTGAGTGTATATTGGCAACCTCCAAATTATACCTAATAAGATGGCCAAAGACAGAAAGGTAATATAAGATGATTTATTTTTCCTGCCTAATGTGCCATTTTATTGCAGTCCCTGACTGTTCCCAATTGGCCAAATCAAGCCATTCTGTTCACTTGATAATTTTTGATAACGGCTGCCAGTGTTGTCCGTTGGTCGTCAGTTGGTTTTCTTTGGCTGGTCAGAAATCTTGCAGGTGTGATACAGGGTCCTGTTCCCTTTGCATTCTTGTTGGTCTTCTGGGTGGAGGTAAGAAAGATTCCCAAGATAAAGGGCATTCGTACTCATTTAGCTGAGTAGCACCCTGTGTCTGTACAGAGATGGGAGAAAGGCTCTTGGGTCAGCTGCTCCTTAAAGAATGAAAGAAATGCCTTAGGTTGGGCACCTGGGTGGCTCAGTCGGTTAAGTGTCTGCCCTTAGCTCTGGTCATGATCCCAGGGTCCAGGGATCAAGCCCCATGTCGGGCTCCCCGTTCAGCGTGAAGCCTGCTTCTTCCTCTCCCTCTGCCTGCTACTCTCCCTCTCTCTCTCCCTCTCTCTCTCTCTCTCTCTGACAAATAAATAAAATCTTAAAAAGAGAGAGAGAAAAGAAATGCCTTAGGTTGACCGTGGTGTGGGGTGATCCCCTCTGGCAAGGGTGAGGCTCACCATCTCATTAGTACCCCAGCTTTTCTCCCCCAGGCTGCATCCATGTAACACTGAGCTCATCATTGTTCTGTAAAGCTGGATGTTAGAATCTCCCTGCTGACATGTAGGATACCCACAGACTATCCCCCTGCCACACAGATATCATTTAATGAAGAAAGTAAAATACTTTTGATACTTGTGGCACTCT
Organism: Callorhinus ursinus; assembly: GCF_003265705.2. Classification (NCBI taxonomy): domain Eukaryota; kingdom Metazoa; phylum Chordata; class Mammalia; order Carnivora; family Otariidae; genus Callorhinus; species Callorhinus ursinus. The sequence goes on from NW_027397088.1 coordinate 7,745,823, forward strand.
GTAGGATTCTATTGTGAAAACAGATCTGAGCCTAAACTCCTCAACTGTAAACCGGGATGAGGAACGTCTACCCTGCCTACTACGGACAAGTGTTTTAAGGATCCAATCAAATGAGAATGGGAGCAAATGTGAGCAGGCTTGAGAAACTTGTCAACCCTGCCCAGATGACAGTCAGTATTATTGAGGCTTGAAACATGCAGTATGCTTCAGCTGACTTTTCAAGCCAAATTTGCTACGAACATAGAGAAGATCTACTTGGCTGTGATCATGTTGGAAAGAGGCAAAGTAACAAAATTGCAGGATGGGGGGGACCTCAAGATCCCTTCCTTTGGCATCTGCCTCTCCAAGAGCCAGAGGATTCTGCCTTTGAAAGCATACAGTGCCAAGGACAACTGAGGACCCTGCTACCTCCTCTCTGCCCACTGCCCTCTGCCCTCCCCTCTCCCAACAACACACAAAGCCCATCCCAACCACAGACCTTCCTGTTCTCTGCTTTCCCCTCCTAGAAAGGAGGTCTCTTCGTAAGAGACCTGAGCAGTGAATCTGCCTCTCTTCACATAGGCATTTGACAGGTGGTCAACAAGGGAGCGGGACAACCAGCAGGAGAGAAGGAAGGAGAAAAGACAGCTCCCCCCAAATCACCAAAGCAGAATCGGGAGAGATTCTCCATATCTCCACATCCCCTTCCATCCACAGTCCCCACAAGGCCCTACTGTGATGTTCCTGTCCTTAGGGGCAGTCTGAATTCTTTGGGAACTCTGAGACCCAACAAGGCATGCATGTCTGATATGCAGCCAGGTACAAGGAGTGCGTGGCATGGGCAACCTGCCTTCTCACCTGTCCTGTGCTTTAACCCCCAGCACCCCTGAAGAGTTTGAAGCCATTGTCTCTGGGCCATGGGGAGGACGATCACGTGTCAGTCTTACTGCTCCTCAGCCAAGACGAGGGCTTGACTCTGAGTAACATCGGCATTCTCTTCTCCGTTGTCTTTTGTTTTCTTCAGGCATATAAGATAGGACTCAGACACATATGTCCCACTGTAAAATGTAGGTGACTTACCATTAGACAAGAACTGGTACTAATGCCTAAATGCTGATCCCAGATGAAGTTAGAGACCCACATTTCTGAAACATCAGCCCGAAGAGAGAATGAAGCTTTACAGAGAGAACATGACACATAAAATGGGTCCCTGCCCAGAAGAGCTTACACACTAATACATACACGGGCAGGAGCAAAACATGTTTTTCCCATACGGCATGTTGTTGAGATCTTGCTCTTAATGGTATAAATCTTTGTAAATCCTCCAGATTGAAAGATGAATTGAGGGAAGCTGGTGTGTATAGCAGGAGGCATTTCGGGCTGCCTGTGGATAATGTGACAAGCCCAGAGACTCATGCTCAGAGTAACTGCATGGAGGGTCCAGCCAGGAGGGGCAGGTGTTGCTACTGTGAAGGATGTCCCCTTGGACTGTCCTCTCTGAGGGCCACTAAGCCTAGGCAGCCACCTGGCCCAGGCCAGCCCACAGCCCACGTCCATGTATCTTCCCTCTCTAAGAAGAGCATGACAAATGTGAGTTCTGTTGAGACCAGGCTTGAGTTATCATTGTGTTCCCAGCACCTGACCCCAAACTGGGCACACACAGTTTGTGCTCAATAAATATTGTTTGTATGAAGAAATAAACTAATTAATGTGCCTGCAGGAAATAACCCTCCTCAGAGAACTTTCCTTACAGGACCAACATGAGATGCATCCTTGGTCACCTTTATAAATGAGTGTCTTAGTCGTGGCACACTCACAATGCGTGATCACTGAGTTGTCGTTGGTCAAGTGGAAAGAATCTTAGAAAGCAGCTAGTCTGTCCATTTCCTCTTCCACAGGAGAAACCTGATGGATTCCACCAAGCAGGGAACATCTTCATTATTTGCCAAAAGAGGACCTTAGTAACCTGAAGGCAAATGATGTCCATGAGCTAGAGTAAGGACCACAAAAAGTCTGGCTAGACCTGTTGATGGTCTTCGGTAAGAGGTTGTTCCCAAGTCTTCACATTGTAAATCCCTGTCTTATGGTAAATTCTGCAAGGTTAGAGAGCATATTCACAGGTGAGAAAGAGATCAGCTTGGATCTTTTTATTTGGGGGGGTTATAAAGATATACGTAGCATCAAGTAATTCTTTTAAATTCCTTTTACTTTTTTAAAAAAGATTTATTTATTTTAGAGAGAGAGGGGGAGAGATTGAGGAAGGGCAGAGGAGAGGGAGAGAGAGAAGCAGACTCCCCTCTGAGTGTGAAGCCCTATGTGGGGCTCAATCTCATGACCCTGAGATCATAACCTGAGCCAAAATCAAGAGTAAGTCACTCAACCGACAGAACCACCCAGATGCCCTTAAATTTCCTATAAGCTTAACATTTACTGAATAGCTGTTACATGTAAGGTGCTCTGTTAGGGACTCCAGAGGGATCCAAAGGTGAATTCAACATCCCTGCCCCCAAAGGCTCTTGATTTCATGAGAGGACAGACAAGTAGGTACAAATGATCCAGACACATCCTGATACAGGGTAGACAAGGGCACCCACTATAACAGAGGAACAAGGTTCAGAGAGCAAAGTGGATGGATATGAGCCCAACAGGTAGAGAAGGAAGGTACCTTGAAGGGTGGACGGAAATTCAACAGACAGATGGAAGAAACCAAAGGTATTGCACAGGAAGGAATCCACATTAGCTAAAGCAACAGAGGGGAGTATTTTTTATTTTGCACCAACTGTGTGTTGGGCACTTTAAAGTAGAAGCATTTACTCCTCATAGCAAGCCAGGGAATTAGGTGCTTCCATTTTGTTTTCCTTGGGAAGATTAATAATGTGCCAAGTGAGGGTCAAGATTATATAACAATATGGGGCAAAGCCAGGATTTAAACCCCTGAGTGGCTGACTCCAATGTCAATGCTTTTTCTACCTCAGGAGGCCGGCTTGCAGGGGGGAGGGAGACAGTGGGCATATTCCAGGGACACTAGCTCAGCGTGGTTAGTTCCTGGGGACAAGGGGAGGAATCCCACTTGCAGGAATGAAGAAAATGATAAAGGAGGGAGGGAGGGAGGCAGAGGGCAAAGTCGGGGCTTTGTGACTGCTCGTTCCTTATGGCAAAAGAAATTAAGATGAGTCTAAAGACTCAGGGCCGAGAGGAAATGAGGGTTCAAGTGAGAAGACGTGCTAGTGGAGCAAGATGGCAGAGAAACGAGATGACACAGTGAGGGGCGCAGGTGGAAGGCTCAGCCTTGGAAAGAATAAAAACCGGTTCTTCGCGAGAGGCGGAGTGGAGTAGGGGGCGGTGAGGGGAAAGAGGCAGACGTGATCTCTGTTAAAAGGCAGAAGGGAAGAAAGAAGTCCCGGCAGCACGCAGGGCCGGATTTCTCAGCCAGTCCTGAGAAAGAGGCCTGGCCCGGGAAGGCGAGGCGAGCGGGGTCAGTCCGGGCTGGAGCCGAGTGGGAAAGAGTCGCAGCAGCTGTCGCGGCAATCTGATAGGGAGCTAAAAATGGAGCGAAAGGAAGATGGCCGAGGGCACAGCGTCCGACGGCAGCAACGGGCCGTGGGTCCGATTACTGTGCGAGCTCGGCCTCTCCTCCACGGAACGGAGGAGTTGGGGATCCGGAGGAGATGAGAAGACACACTGGAAGGTCAAGTGGGGAAGGGAATGGGGTTCCTTTGAGAACTTCGCTGAAATGGCTCACCAGGCCGCCACGGAATCCAAAGGCACCAGGGAGGGAGGGAATAGATGCAACCAGGGTGGGTCCGAGATGTCCCCTGAAAGAGGGAGGGCTCCCAGGGCCCCAGTGCCGGCCAAGAAGAGGTTTAGTAGGAGGGAGGGAGGGGGACCACGGAAGGACACGGGTCCTGGTGACAGAGGGCATTTCAGAGATGGAGACTCCAAGGATGGAGCCTCCTGAGGGGTGATGAGGTCCAGGGTGTGGCTGGGCACTGCGGAGAGAGATGCAGGCGACAAGGAGGTGAGGGGAAAGGATGACCAAAGGATGCCCCACAAGCTGGGCAGGGAGCGAGCAGGAGGAGGACCGGGAGCCAGGTGCTGACACCATGTGACAAATGCCCAGCAAGGGAAGTGGCTGAATGCGCCCTGGACAAATTCAATAAGGGCGAAAGAGGAGTCGCCTTGTTAAAAGGGAAATTCAGTTTGATTTCTAGTGAAGTAGTGTCACAACACCCCGAAAAAGGTAGGGCAAGTAAAATAGACTTCCTAGGCATCTCACAAAGCAGACGAGGTACAGTAGGAAACCAGACAGTGCAAAGGGAGGTGAGGGGCAGTGAAGGCAGGGTGCAGTGACAAGGAACAGTACTGTGGGGGCTGCAGGGGGGCAACCGCAGAGCTGAGGTTCAGAATTGGAAGGTATCCATCCACTCGTCTGATGCTCTGCCTTCAACAAAGCCAACCTGTCCATCTCTGTGGTGTCCAGAGCTCAACCAAAAGAGCCCGGAGGTATCCCAGCAGTATTCCCTGCAGGCAACCCAGACGCAGAGCCTCCCACCCCCATGGCTGGCTTTTCCATCAGCTTCTGCCCCAAGCCTGCCTGGCCCAGCTTCACCTCCTTGACTCGATCCAATTTTAGTATATGTGCTGCCGAAGCGAGCACACCTCCTTGACTCGAAAACAGGTTTGACTCCACCTGGTTTCACCTTGGTCCTCTCTTCAACACAGCTTTAGACTCACCTAGGACATCCCCACTGATCCTGCGCGTCCTCGCCCACGGCAAGAGAACGTCCAATAATGGCTAACATTCAGTAGTGCTCAGGACATGCCGGGCACGGCTGGAGGAGGCCCTGGGGGGTTGTGTAGTTCCATCATGATTCCTTTTATAACATCTCCACCAAAAGCTCTCCCCCTCCTGCTTGAATACTCCCAGAGTCTGGGAACTCACTCCCCATGACACAGTCCCATCTTGCTGCTAAATGGCTCTGTTGGAAACTTTCCATTCCTGGATCCGTGTTCTTTCCTTCACAGTCATGCAAAACCAACCACATTCCTTTTCCATCTGATAGGAATCTGAAGACAACCATCATATTCCAACAAAGCCTCCTCCTTTTCAGGAGAAATAGTTTCAATTCTTTATATCTCTTCTCCGGTTCCTGCACCGTCCTGCCCATTCCACTTGAGACATGCTCCCCAGCCTCGTAAATGGCAAACCCTTATAAAAGCCTCAGTGCATATTACCTCACTGAATCCTCACACCAATGCTGTGGGCTCCTGAGGCTACTGTTATTATTCCCACTGCACAGATGAGGAGACTGAGGTGGAGAGCAATCCCTAACTTGCCCCAGGCTGGTTCCAGCAGCAACAGAGCCAACGGTCAAATCCAGGCCATCAGATGTGCTCATAGCCCCATGCCAGCAACTCTCAAACTTGGCCCCCATTGGAATCACCCTGGGAAGTTCTAAAATCTCCTGAGCCTGGGATCCACCCCTAAAGAGTCTGCTGTTATTGGGCCATGTGTTATCTGGGCATCTGATGGTGCCTGGTGATGCCAGCGAGCAGCCGGGATTGACGACTCTCCGCGGTGAGACTACAGCACCCCGGGGCGGTCTGGCCGCTGGAGGGTAGACTCAGATTAGAGGGGAATGATGGAAATTTCCAAGTTCTCCTCATGAAGGATAACCCAGGGACAGGCCCAGACGTGGGTGATGAGAGCCAGCCTTGCAGGAAGGCTAAGTAAACAGTCACTCAGCTGGTGTGAGTTTGGAGGTACTGGGAAGCCCTTATTCTCAAAAAAAAAAAAAAGACAAGTGAAAGAAGACACAAAAACCTCTCCTGACAGGACACTTGGCTTCAGGGGCTTCCTCTGGGAAGGACTTTGACCCATCACGAAGCCCACCTTGGGCACAGAGCCATCACTTTCTCAAAGGGACAGCTTCCCCCACGGTTGCCCCAAAACAACCCCTGACCTCCCTTCAAGAGCTGGAGGCTAGAGAGGGGCCGCCGGTCCTTCCTGCCCCCTACCCTCCCGCACTGATTTCGTGAATTTGTTCAAGAAAGCACTGGGGCTGCAGGCTCCACAGGCTGAGGAAGAGCCTGACTGCAGCCTCCGGCCCCTGCCTCCCAGGGGCTCACGGGCCACTCTGCACGGGGGCTCTCCTAGCCCACCACTCTTGGCTTTCCTGTCCCTCTCCTGGTACTCTCTGCTGACCCTGAACTTGGATCATTGCTTTTAAAGCATGAGGGGGTTTCATTGGTTAAAGACTGGCCTCCACATGTTCTCTGGTTGCTGCTGGAAACTTCCAATGTCTTTCAGTTCCTTGGACTTGCTCTTGATGGTCTGGGCCACAGCGTGAGGGCGCAGGATGGGGGCCTGAACGCTGAGCTGTGCGCAGGGGTGTGGCTGCCCTTTTCCTCCCTTCCACCTGCCTTCTCCGCTCCTCCCAGAGCCAGCCCTGCAAACCCCAGACAGCCATGGCAACCTGAGTGTGAATACAAGAGAAACTACCCTCACCCTCAAGCCAGATTAATATTTAATGCAAACATCTGAATGCAAATTGACTCCACTTTTGTTTTATGCCTTTTCCTCCACATCCCTCTCTAATGTGGACCGCCTTTCTTGCAGACAGGGCAAGGTGAGGTGCTTCCCTCTGCTAGAAACAGGGAGTCCCACCACTGCAGAGAGAAGCATAGAGACAGGGCTGAATATGGTTGGAGCAGATTCGGCAGCTCCGGACTCCATATTTTTAGAATATTTCCAAATGAGAGTGCATCTCAGGGACAATGATTCTCTGTGGAGGTCACAGTGACTTCTGGGAATCTCAACCCTGGTGAGGAATTATGCAAACAGGGATAGAATATTAGTAGCCTGGAAGCCCCTAAAAATAATCTGCCCCCAAACCTGTAAATCCTCTTTTTCTACTGCTAAGAAACAGCAGATGGTTCAGCAGACAGCTTTGTTCCAAGCCCTCCACAGCCTACGAACTAGGCTATTTCCTGGTCTGTGTTGCAAGACTGAGAGGTTCACAGGGCTTAAAAGGGGGGGGGGTATTAAATTTTTAAAGGAGCACAAAAAAGGCAAATGTTGATATAGACATATTTAATTGCTTGGGATGGCAAAAGAATAAGTAGGTGCCTGAGGAATAAGAGAATTGAACAGATGTGGAGTATTTATTAATGAGTTACTTCAATTTCTTGGGACTGGCTAAAGGCAGTATTTTTGCGGAGATGGGAATGACAACAAAGAAGTAGCTCCAGGCAAAAGCCTGTTGACTGTTGATGTGCTGTTTCTGCGGGTCTCTCCGTTTGTGAATATACTTGTGCTTGCACACATACATAGAGCCTCTCTCATGTGAGGGGTGTGAGTTTGAAGAAACAATGTGCATAAGGAACAGAGACCAGATCTGTTCACAGAGTTCTTCCTACATCCTCACTAAACATCTAAGGAGACAAAGAAGTAAATCATTCTTTGGGAACAGCTTTCTAGATTTACAGGGGATGGGTACTCATAGCAAAGACATTTAGCCAAACAGGCTAAATGGCATACCCAAGGTCACTCAACGAGTCAGGGACGTAAGCCATGGAGGGAATCTGCTCCCACTGACCCCTCACCCCAGCGGATGTGTTCATGCATTCATAGGAGGTGCTGATCACCCACTGGCATGAGCCTGGGATCATGGTGGAGGACCTCACTTTCCAACGGTCCATCGAAATGGTTCCACAGCAACATGGAGCTAGGAAAACATAAACCGGGCAAAGAGAGAGAAGGCCGGGAGAGGAACAAAATGAGGCAGAGGTAAAGAGGCGATTCTCAGATTGTTGGATCTAGATGCTCATTTTTAAATTAGAAAATATAATCAGTAACCAAGGCGACTTATGCAAATAGGAACTGAATGTACATTCTTGATACTTTTTTTGAAGACTGGTTTTATTTATTTATTTATTTATTTATTTATCTGTCAGAGAGAGAGAGAGAGACGGACAGAGAACACAAGCAGGGGGAGTGGCAGGCAGAGGGAGAAGCAGGCTCCCTGCTGAGCAAGGAGCCCGATGCAGGACTCAATCCCAGGACCCGGGGATCATGACCTGAGCCAAAGGCCCCGCTTAACCTACTGAGCCACCCAGACGTCCCCATTCTTGATACTTTTTTAATGGGAAGTGAGGGAGAGAGAATAAAACCAAAACACCTTGACTCATAACCATAGTAGAAAGGTTTTCTTGGCTGACCTGTGCAAAATATGGTCATTCCAGTGGAAACGAAATGATGTCTGAAAAAGGAGGCTTTCTAATGGCATCGAGAATAGATGCCATTTCCTTCCACGGGAGGTTCGTTCTACAGCGAGACCCAGCTGATGGGGCGCCTGACTCAAGCTCTGAGAATCATGGAAACAAATAGCAAATGCTAACCTTTGGTGAGGACCTGTCTCCTGTGTGGTGTAGTGGAATCACACCAGGTCACCCAACATTATTTGAAATTCTACATTATCAAGGCCCTGCATCACCTCCACAGGTCCTTATAAGAATTCATGGAGTTGGAAGAATTCAAGGAGAATTTTAAGTTTCTCACATGAAGATAGTGTGAGAACTACATGATGATAATCAGAAAAATAATTGTGACTTGGAAACAAAAGGGGCAGGAATCGTATGCAGTTTGAAATTCTTTTCCACGCGATAATATTTATATCAGGAACACTAAAGGTATCATTTTTGGAATGCCTAGTCTAAGAAAGGAAAATTCAGCCCGTTCTTTTTGGCTGGTAGAGATGCCCAGAAGATACTAGGATTCTCAACCAGAGGGCCAACACTCTGTCAGAGGTGTGTCAGAATCTGAAGGCTGGGCGGGTGACAAAGAACATGTAATTGGCACATTTGTCAACAGCAGGTATGTTTTAAAAGGTGTTAAAAAAAAAAAGTAAACAAATAATCCCACTGATTAATTGGCTATTCAGAGGGCGGTCAAGTCCAGCAAAGTTCCCATCTTCTGGGATGTTGTTCAGAACTGGAAATCTTAGGTCCCTCCCAGACTGAGAGCAGCAGAATCTGCGTTTTATCAAGATCTCCCAGGTGATTTACATGCACATGAAAGTTTGAGAAACTTTGAAGACCCTTTGCTGTTGTGTCAGCCAACAAATTCCTCCCAAAACCCACCACAGGGTATTGGAAAAGGAGTTTCATTACCAACTAAGATATTGGGGTTGGGGGGACAGCTCACAAAAGCCAAGTGGCTTTGCCCAGCAGACCCTCCTAAAATGAGCTGCCATCCTCCTTTTGTATTATGCACTGTCCTCACTATTCTAGGTACTTTGCAGTAACATTTGTGACAAATTCAACCAGAACTTTGCTATTTTCTCTTAAATTCTAGGATGTGACATTTGGCTAGTGTTTCTTAGCTATTGTGAAGCTACACGACTTTAATCTCTTACTATATAGGACCCATCTACACTTTGTGACAAATTTATAATCAGCAAGATTGGTTTTTGTCACTTGTTATCCTGTGACCCCATTTACATGTGTAAACAGAGCCCACCCACACATCCGGGCCAACTTGCTGGACTCCTGCCCTACTTGGGGGCATTTCTAATCCTCCACTATTATAAATGGTGCTGTGAATTGCTGTGCACATTACTGACTTTCCCCCTTTCATGTTATTTCCCAGGGATAGATTCCCAAAGACCTAAGGCATGGTTCCCGATTTCAAGGATCTTTCGTGAGAGTGTGGGACGCACATATGCGGGGTCATGCAGTTGGGCAGGGGCTGGACACTCTGCCCTCCAGGTGCATGCCCCTCCCCTCTCCGCCCTGCCCTGAGCTCCAGGCTGCTGACCTTTCGGAATCCTGCCCTTGCCTCCTGGCTTCCACGGTGCTGATGCGCGAGAGGCTCCCGCGGGAGACAGAAGAATGAGGAGAGGCCACGGGGTGTCAGCTTATGTGCCCCCCTACCAAAGCTTCCGTCAGGAATCTTCTCTGCACCCCAGGAACCCCTTCTTTTCCTTTTTCTTTCAGGCTGACAGCCAGTTGTAGTTTCCCTTATGCTAGCCCGGAACCCTCTGCCTTCCCCTCTGGGTTTGCTGTCACCCGGCCTACCGCTTTGGAAATGGTCTGTCACTGCGTTCTCCTCAATGACCTGTTTAGACTGCACCTTCTGTTTGCTGCCAGGAGCCTGAGTGATATGGCGAGAGTGCTACGGGACCACTGACGAGGGACTCGAATCGATGGGGGGTGGGGGCATGGCAGACTTGCCAGAAATGTCTGCTAAGCTAGAATCTAAAAGGCAAGGACAAGTTACTGAGGGGGGGGGCGGGGGCAAGGACAAGTTACTGAGGGGGGGCAAGGGGGCAGGGAGCGGAGGACACAGCAAGTACAAAAGAGAAAGAGTAAGGAGAACCCATGCACTCCGCGTCCTAGAGATTCGGGATGGTTGAGGCATGGGAAGCCACGCAGCAGGGGAGGAAGATGGCCTCAAATGCTTCTGTAAATTAGGCCACGTCTGTAAGAACTTCGTGCAGCTATTCACAGTTGTGCTCACAAAGACTTTTTAATGACCTAATTCACACTCATTCAACAAATAAGCTCCTTGTGTATCTGCCAGGCATTGTGCTAGGTATATTCCTGATCACATACCTTAATCACACAAGAAAATGCCTATGGCATGACAACGATGAAGAAGGCAAAATAATTGCTTATCTATATAGATTCTATATGCTCTCGGATCATGGGGGAAAGAAAACGGGAGAAAATACACTAAAAAGTCCATTGGAGTTATCTTGAAGGGATGGAATTATTAGTTGTTCTTATTTTTTGCTTTATATTTTTATCTTCCAGGGCAGATTTTTTTTTTTCCAGGTCAGTTTTTTGGTCAACATTTTGTTTTTCTTTTTAAAATAAGGATTATTTTTAAAATAATAATAAAAAATAAAAATTTAAAAAGAATTATTTTTTAAAATTTTGGCTTAAGATGATTCTTCCTTTATAAAAGATGAAAGCACCAAATAAAAATTGGGAAATACTGTTGTGTGTCTTATTCAGTAGTTTTCACCCTGCTTATTATTCACAGGTGCCTATCAAATTCTGTCTTCAAGACAAACCAAAAGAAGACAAGGAAGCAAGTTCTTGGGTTTTTAACAAGGAGTGGTAAGCCAAGGGGATTACATTGGACCACCCATATCTGCTTCTCAAGCTCCAGTTCTTACTACCTCATTCACTTGGGTTGGCCCATGACCTCGGCTGCAGTTTACCTCCAGATGCTGGTATCTGCTCCACAGGTTTCTACCCAAAGCCTGGTGAGGGATCTCACTGGCTTCCACTCTCAACCCCACCCTTGTCTTTCAGGCTCACACTGACATTCTGATTGATGACAGCTGGTAATCTGCTCTCCTCACCCTGCTTTTACTTCCTGGACTCTACCCGAGTGCTCTCCCATCTCCTTCAGAAATGACATGCTCACCTCCACCCCTCATTGTAAGGCCCCAGTTTCCATCTTGCTGCGCCCTGCCCCATGGTGAATAAATGGTATCTCCAAGCTGACACCCTCCAGGGCCTCCAGAGGATACAACAGGTTATCCAAGTTTGACATCCATGGTGAACTGTGGAATTTTCATTACCAGCTGATAGCAACAATTTTTAAAGTGGGGCTCTTAAGGGGCGCCTGGGTGGTTCAGATGGTCAAGCGTCTGCCTTCGGCTCAGGTCAGGATCCCAGGGTCCTGGGATCGAGCCCCACATCGGGTTCCCTGCTCAGTGGGGAGTCTGCTTCTCCCTCTCCCTCTGCCTCTCTCCCTGCTCATGCTCTCTCTCCCCCTCTCTGTATCTCTGTGTCTCAAGTGAATAAATAAAATCTTTAAAATAAAATGAAATAAAAGATAAAGTGGGGCTCTTAAAAGAACAATCTGGTGATTACCAGAGGGGAGGGGAGTGGGGGGATGGGTGAAATAGGTGGTGGGGATTAAGGAGTGCACTTGTCGTGATGAGCACAGGGTGATGTACGGAAGTGCTGAATCACTCTACTGTACACCTGAAAGTAACATAATGCTGTGTTAACTAACTGGAATTAAAATAAAAACTCAAAAAAATTTTTAAATAAATAAAATAAAGTGGGACTCTTAAAGAGAGGTTTATCTGGAGAGGGGCATATACTATTAATATTGGAGAAAAAAGGGGCAGTTGATAAAAATCAGAAGCTAATCCTAATTTTTTAAAGTGTGATAAAAAGACCTACTTACCAAAAGCCAACAACAAGCATTGAAAAGAATGAAATACCAAAGCTACTCCAATTCAGATCTGGACTAAGACATACACATGCCTCCCTCATCAAGATTATTCAACTTACTTTTACAAGTTGTCACTAATGTAATAAAACAAGAAAATTAACTAAGGAGTATAACTATTAGAAGAAATAAGAATATATATAATGACTGTACACCTAGAAGTCCAAGAGTCGATTTTTAAAACCTATTATAAGTACTAGAATTTGACAAGGTAACTAGAATTTGACAAGAGCACAAAATTCAAAAGCTGTTAATTATGCTAGCAATAACCAGTTTAAAATGTAAATGGAGTTGCAGGATATAAGATTAATATACAAAAATCAATCATTTGCCTATGTACCAGCAATGAATAAGTGGAATCTGAAATTAAAAACCCAGCACCATTTATATTAGCACCCCAAAAAGAAATACTTAGGTATGAATCTAACAAAATATATGCAAGATCTATATGAGGAGAACTACAAAACTCTGATGAACAACATCAAAGAAGAACTAAATAAATGGAATGATATCCCATGCTTGTGAATAGGAAGACTCAGTAGTATTGAAATGTTAGTTCTTCCCAATTTGGTCTATAGATTCAATACAATCCCAATTAAAATCCCAGTAAATTTATTTTGTGCATAACAAAACAGATTCTAAAGTTTATATGAAGAAGCAAAAGACCCAGAAGAGCCAACACAATATTGAAGGAAGAGAACAAAAATGGATGACTGACACTTCCCAACTTCAAGACTTACTATAAAGCGATAGGAATCAAGACGGTGTGGCATTGGCAAAAGAATAGACCGATAGAGAGCCCGGAAATAGACCCACATAAATACAGTTACCTGACCTTTGACGAAGAAGCAAAGGCAATACAATGGAACAATGATAGTATTTTCAACAAGTGGTGCTGGACCAACTAGACATCCACAGGAAAAAAAAAAAAAAGAGTCTAGACACAGACCTTAAACCCCTCAAAAATAAACTCAAAATAGATCCCAGACAAATGTAAAATGCAAAACTACAAAACTCCTAAAAGATAACATAAAACTAGATATCTTTGAACATGGTTGGATGACTTTTTAGATACAATACCAAAGGCATGATCCATGAAAGAAAGAATTGACACACTAGACTTTATTAAAATTAAAATTTTTCAGGGTGCCTGGGTGGCTCAGTTGTTAAGCCGAAGGCTCAGGTCATGATCCCAGGGTCCTGGGATCGAGCCTCACATCGGGCTCCCTGCTCGGCGGGAAGCCTGCTTCTCCCTCTCCCACTCCCCCTGCTTGTGTTCCATCTCTCGCTGTGTCTCTCTCTGTCAAATAAATAAATAAAATCTTTTAAAAAATTAAAAATTAAATTAAAATTTTTCAGCTCTGCAAAACTGTCAAGAGAATGAGAAAACAAGCCACAGACTGGGAACAAATATTTGCAAGAAACATATCCGATAAAGGACTGTTTTCCAAAATATACAAAGAACTCTTAAAACTCAACAATAAGAAAACAAACAACCTGGTTTAAAAATGGGTCAAAGACCTGAACAGACACTTCACCAAGAAAGATATCTAGTTGACTAATAAGCATATGAAAACATTCTCCACATCATATGTCATTAGGGAAATGCAAATCAAAACAATGACCTATGAGACTGGTCAAAATTCAGAACATTGACAATACCCAATGCTGGTGAGGATGTGGAGCAAGAAGAATTCTCATTCCTTGCTGGTAAGAATGCAAAGTAATACAGCTACTTTGGAAGATACCTCGGCAGTTTCTTACAAAAGTAAACATATTCTCACCATATGATCCAGCAATTGCACTCCTTGATGTTTACCCAAATGAGTTGAGAACGTATGTCCACACAAAAACCTGCACATGGATGTTTATAGCAGCTTTATTCATAATTGTCAAAAGTTGGAAGCAACCAAAATGTCCTTCAGTAGGTGAGTGGGTAAATAAACTCTGGTCCATCCAGACAACGGCATATTATTCAGCACTGAAATGAAATGAGATACCAAACCATGAAAAGATGGAGAAACCTTGGATGCATATTACTAAATGAAGGAAGCCAATCTGAAAAGGCTACATCTTATATGATTCCAACCTTATGATGTTCTGGAAAGACATCACTGGAAACAGTAATACTGGAAAGAGTAAAAAGATCAGTCGTTGCCAGGTAGGGGAGGGGTGGATAGGCAGAGCACAGATTTTTAGGGCAGTGAAAATACTCTGTATGATACTCTAATGATGGATCCATGTCATTACACATTTGCCCAAGCCCATAGAATGTACAACAGCGGGAGTGAACCCTAATGTAAACTATGGACTTTGTGTGGTATGACTTGTCAGTGCAGGTTCATCAGTTGTAACAAATGCACCACTCTGGTCGGGGATGTCCGTGACAGTGGGGGAGGCTGTGCATGTGTGGGAGCAGAGTATATGGGTAATCTCTGTGCCTTCCTCTCAGTCTTGCTGTGAACCTAAAACTGCTCTAAAATAAATAAATATATAAAGTCTTAAGGAAATGGAAAAACCACCTTATTTGTAATAGAGAAGAAAACACAAGATATCTTTGAATAAAGGTAACAAGAAACATGTGCAGCTTAAACTAAATAAGCTACAGAATTTTATTTTATTTTTCTTAAAGATTTTATTTATTTATTTGTCAGAGAGAGAGAGGAGACGGAGAGCACAAGCAGGGGGGAGCAGCAGACGGAGGGAGAAGCAGGGTCCCCACCGAGCAAGGACCCTGATGTGGGACTCGATCCCAGGACCCTGGGATCATGACCTGAGCCGAAGGCAGACGCTTAACCGACTGAGCCACCCAGGTGTCCCCAGAAATTTACTGAAAGACATAAAACAAAATGATCCTGGATGGGAAAACTATGAAATAATATGTATCTTCCAAAATTAGTATAATGATTTATTAAGAATACCCATCAGAACACCAAGAAAATGTTTACATGCTAGATAAATCATCTTAACATTTCCATGGAAGAATACATGTACAGAAATTGCCAAAAATGGTTTGAAATAAATGGTAAGGGAGCTTGTTCTTCCATGCATTAAAACTAATGATTAAAGCCATTACAAACACTGTAGAATTGGCACAGGAACAGATAAATAGATCAGTGAAAGAGAAGAGAGGGCGCCTGGGTGGCTTAGTCAGTTAAGCATCTGCCTTCAGCTCAGGTCATGATCCTAGGGTCATGGGATCGAGTCCCGCATCGGGCTCCCTGCTCAGCGGGGAGTCTGCTTCTCCCTCTGCCTCTGCCCCTCCTCCTGCCCCCTGCTCATGCGCTCACATGCTCTCTCTCTTGCCCACATGCAAAAATAAATAAATAAACTATTTTTTTAAAAAAATGAAGGAGAACAGAAAGCCCAGAAGCAGAGTCAAGGGGTATATGGGAACTTACTATATGATAAAGAAAGTACATCAATTCAAATGGGGGGGGGGAATGGATTATTTCATAAATGATGTCGGCATAACTGGAAAGTATCTAGAAAACAATTTAATGAGATGACCCTTTCTCCACACCATATTAAAAAATAAATTCTGAGAGAAAATAAGAATTTTAACTTATCAAAAACAAGCAATAAAAGTTTTAGGATCAAATACCTATAGGAAAAGTTTGCTTGAAATAGAGAAGGTGTTAAGCAAAACAAAAATCTCAGAAGCCAAAAAACAAAGATTGAGAGATCTGACTATGAGAAAATGTTGCCAGGGCATCTGCACGACAGAAGACATCACAAAGTCAAAAGATGAACAAAGACTGGAAGAAAATATTTGTATCAGTATGACAGTGTCGGGATTAATTTCACTAATTTTTTTAATCATACAAATTAACAATAAAAATAGAAGCAACCAAAAAGTATGAAAAATAATATATAGGCAACACAATCCACAGGAGAGGAAATGCAAAACAACCCATAGTTGACAGAAAAAAAAATGCTCAATCTCACTAGTAATCAGAGAATTCAAAATGGAGATGATAATGATATACCTCTGACAAGCCGGAACAGCATCAGTCTTTGTGAGAATGTGAAGAAGTGGGCACTCTTGTACATTGCTGGTGGCGGTGTGAATTTCTCTATCTTTGGAAAATTAAACTGTTTCAGCATATGTTAAAGTTAAAATTGGGTATGCCCAGCAATCCCACTTCAAGATATTTATTCTGCAGAAATAAAAGCTTCAGTACTTATATACACAGGATTCCGGTTGCAGTATTGTCTATAACAGTAAAAAATGAGAAACAATTGGAAAGTCTATCCACAAGAATAGATAAATCAAAGGAAATTTTTGCATGTAATGTTATGCAACTCAGGGAAGATAGCCATGATATATTGCTAAGTGAAAAACAAATTGCAAAAATAATAGGTAAAATATGACTCCACTTCTTTAAGATAAAACAATCTGACAGATGATTTGCATTTCTGTATAGTCAGAAATCAAAAGGATTCACATCCAATTCTGTGATGATGGGGAGAGGATTAAGTTTTTTATGCTGCTCTGTATTGTTTAAAATTGTCTCAATCAACATGTGGTACTTCTGTAATAATAAAAAGAGATTCTAAAAGGCGTAGAGGATTGTGTGGCAGATAGAAAGAGGACTGCGTGGTTTTTATACCAACGGCACAAAGCAGCAACACTGAGCAGAGGTTAGCTCCGGCTCTGGTGTGGGAGAGGAAGGGACTGAAAGCCACTGGGTTGCTGTGAGGCTTCTGACTTAGAGATGGGAAGTGTGCGGTCCTGCGTGGTGTCATGAGTCAGTGCCCTATGGTGTCATGCAGCACCAAGCCACCAGGCCACCAGTCCCAAATGCGCTATTATCTCCAAGGTCTGTAGGGCAGGGAGGGAGACCCCACCCCAGACCAGCAGTTGAGATCCTGTTCTTCACTCCAAGGTCACTTATTCACTCCCAAGGTCACATTGAGGCCTCTGCCTTTGGCCTCCTAGTCTACCTTTCCCATAACTTCTTTAAAGAAAAATTAAACCTGGGGCACTTTACTGGCTCAGTTGGTAGAGCATGCAACTCTTGAGGCAACTCGGGGTCATGAGTTTGAGCCCCACATTGGGTGTAGAGATTACTTAAATAAAATAAAATACCACCTTATACCAGTCAGAATGGCTAAAATTAACAAGACAGAGAACAACAAATGTTGGCGAGGATGTGGAGAAAGGGGAACCCTCCTACACTGTTGGTGGGAATGCAAGCTGGTGCAGCCACTCTGGAAAACAGTATGGAGCTTCCTCGAGACGTTAAAAACAGAGCTACCCTATGACCCAGCAATTGCACTACTAGGTATTTACCCCAAAGATACAGATGTAGTGAAAAGAAGGAGCATCTGCACCCCAATGTTCATAGCAGCAATGTCCACAATAGCCAAACTGTGGAAGGAGCCAAGATGTCCTTCAACGGATGAATAGATAAAAAAGATGTGGTTCATATATACAATGGATTATTACTCAGCCATCAGAAAGGATGACTATCTACCATTTACATCCACATGGATGGAACTGGAGGGTGTTATGCTAAGCGAAATAAGTCAATCAGAAAAACATAATTATCATAGGGTTTCACTCATACATGGAACATAAGGAATAGTGCAGAGAACAATAGGGGGAGGGAGGGAAAATTGAATGGGAAGAAATCAGAGAGGGAGACAAACCATATGAGACTTGACTACGGGAAACAAACTGAAGGTTGCAGAAAGGGAGGTGGGTAGGGGGATGGGGTAACTGGGTGATGGGCATTAAAGAGGGCACATGAAATGATGAGCACTGTGTGTTATACTCAACTAATGAATCATTGAACATTATATCAAAAACTAATGATGTACTATACCTTGGCTAATTGAATTTATAATTTTAAAAAATTAATTTCAAAAATAAATAAAATAAAATATTTTTTTAAAAAGAAAGAAAAATTAAACCTTAGGCTCTTATAAACTACCCTAATAAACTCAAACCCATGCTATGAAATTCCCTTGAAGAAATAAATAATTAATATGTTGAGACTTGGAGACATTTTGCTTACCCAAAGCTGTGTGTTGGTTAATGACCTTCGGCTTATCCTTGACTTATTTGAGGACTTGCCAGTTAACCTACTATGGATACAGCTACTCATAAACTGAGGAGGGAGGTCGGAATTCACAAGAGTACTCACTTTAAATACTTTGTAATACTTTGGTATTACAATTTACCTCATCCATTTGATTATTCACTTGTTGAATTTTAATTGAAGGGAAATCTGAGACTCACACAAAGAGAGGAGCCTTCTATGGAGACTTCCATCTGGGGAGCAGATTTATGAGGCCTTTTGAGACCCAGAATAACTTTACTGTGATGAAGAACAAGGCAGGGCTACCCCTCCTCCTCCATCCCCACAAAGTGCACTGCGCAACGATACCCAGATGGAAGGGTTCATGAGGCATTATGGTTAAGACCTGAATAAAGCCAAAGTTTTTAGAGTGAGTTCAACAGAACTGAGCTATTCTCTAAGTACTGATTTCTCTCTCTCTCTCTCTCTCTCTCCCTCCCTTTTTTTTTTTTTTTTTTTTTTGGTTTAATGACTTCTCAACCAGGCGGCTGCTCAGGGCTTTGGAAGCTCAATCTGAAGTACAGAGAAGGAAGTGACAGAGCGTGATGGAGCAGGGCAATTGCCAGTCTCAAGCGAACATGTGCAGAATGTTATAAAAGGAGCGAAGAGCCAGGAGCCCCACATCGCGCAGGAATGGGCCACTCCACCCTCCACAAACCACATGGTGGCGAGTAAGCAGAAAGATCAATGGCTTGATGTGCCCTAAAGTGGAATTAAACGTGGACAATTAAATTGCAAGATTCAAAGCAGGACACAAAATAGCTTTTCCCACAAGTTTATTATCAGAAACATTTCTCCAATCATTTTTTTTGTTGGGCTTTACAAGAGAGCATTGAAAGAGGAACCCCCCCCCCCCCCGCCCTCGCCAAGTGCTATTCCAGGAGACTGGAAAGAGTAGGAATTCTCAGGGCAAACGATGACACGGGATATGAAGATAAGCAGACAAGATGGAAAGCAGGGGCTTGAGCAGATGTCTGGGCACCCATATCCATAGCAGCGTTATTCACAACAGCCAAAACGTGGGAACCCCCTGAGCGTCCATCAACCGATGAGCAGATAAACAAAATGTGATGGGTACATACAATGGAATACAAATCAGCCTAGAAAAGGAAGGAACTTCTGGCACTCGCTACAACGCGGATGCATCTTGGCATTACGTTCAGTGAAATAAGCCAGCCACAAAAGGAGGAATACTGGATGGTTCCACTTCTGTGAGGTCCCCATGGCAGTCCAATTCATAGAGGCAGAAAGTAGCATGGTGGTTACAAGGGGCTGGGAAAGGAAGAGAAATAGGGAGTTAGTGTTTCACGGGTACCAAGTTTGGGATGATGAGAAAGTTCTGGAGATGGATGGTGGTGATGATCACACAGTAACGTGAATGTACTTCATGCCACTGAACTGTAAACTTAAAACCAGTTAAAATGGTATATTTTATGTATATTTTAGCACCATGAAAAAAAAAAGCAGGCAAAGCAACATTCTTCAGGAGCTCAACAAAGCCCAGCTTGATCATTTATTCCATGCTAAGCACATGTGTGCGAATAAAGCTCTACATTGAGGAAACAGGATTAATGATCCAAATCAGGTTTGCCTCCCTGCAGCCAAACACCCCAATGAAAACAGAAGAAAGTAAGTACACTCAATTATTTGAGTATCTCCATTCCAAGGTCCGGAGTCCTAAAGACAGGTTATATATTCCAAAACTCTGACTTGCTTCCGCCCTAACTCAATATCCCCACTCTCATAGCATTTGCCTCTGGCCAAAAACATGTTTGCAAAAATCACTTCAAACGTTTTGGGATAGCAAGCTCGCACTGTATTAAATATAACCCTGACCCTGAGCACCTTCAGAAGACACCAAAGTGTAGCTTCTTTGAGCCCTCCTACTGTTCAATCCCGGGGAATGCGCCTCCAGGCGAGAGGGAAAAACCAGCAAGAGAGGGAGAAGGTAAAACTCAGCTGAGGGTGATGCCCTAGTCAAAAGTGAGGTTAAGAATCAACCCAGTTCTCTTGAACTTTCAGGGCACAAAACAGCGTCTGGTGGTATCAGGTAGTGGGAAAAGCCAGACAGAGGTGAGTTTCAATCCTAACTCTGCCATGGAGATAATTACGTGATCTTGAGCCAGAGCAAGGGTCTAAACCTTGTACTCTCAGACTTCAAGCGGGGGAAATCATTGCAACCTCGTAGGGTAGAGCTCTCAGTGGAGAAGCCTAGGGAAGGGAGGCTACCGTCTCATCCTCCCCGCCGCTTCGCAGACTCCTGCTGGGGGTGGAGGGACAGATCACAGTTGACACAAGGGTACTTCTTCATTGCCTCTAGTAATTACAATACACTCTGCATCCAACAGAGGGCCATTACCATCGTAGCTTTAGGAGCCTTTAATAAGGAAAAATGTTGAACTCACCTGGCAGATGATCTAAGATGCAGTCAATATTATTAATATTAGCTTCCCTCAGGCCTCTAAACAAAGAGGTTTTGGGGGCGCCGGGGTGGCCCAGTCGTTAAGCATCTGCCTTTGGCTCAGGTCATGATCCCAGGGTCCTGGGATGGAGCCCGGCATCGAGCTCCCTGCTCCGCGGGAGGCCTGCTTCTCCCTCTCCCACTACCCTTGCTTGTGTTCCCTCTCTCGCGGTGTCTCTCTCTGTCAAATAAATAAATAAAATCTTTAAAAAAAAAAAAAAGCCTTTGAATTAAGTCCGTTCAGATCAGGGTCTATAATTTTTTTGCATCCCTTGAAATCTTCGCCTTCAAAACTCCTACATATAACACGTAAAACACAGGGCTTTGCCTTTATCTTGTATGCATTCACTCTCGGATGCTATTTCCTGATTCCTGAGCATCTTCTATGTGCAAGGGAGGTGGGCCTGGCAGCCTGCTGTTGGCTTCTGAGGCCGTGGAAATTAGACCAGGAGCAAAAGGACTTGCTTCCCGGGGGGGGCAGGTGGACCCAGGTGTGCAGATGTGGCCCAGCCCCCGGCCGAGCAGGTGGAAGGCTGCTTACTTGCCGAGGGCTGAAATGACCGCAGATCTGAGGGAAGAAGGCCCTGGGAGCTTGTCCACCAACTCTCTTATAGCCATTAACTCCTATTTCCTTTCAATTCTCGCGTGGCCTAAAAGTAAGCCAAACTGTTGGAAAGTTACCCCAAGTAACTCCAGCAGAGTCTGAGAAGTCGTTCCCGCCTGCCTTTCAATCCAGCGCAGAGCCTAGGCCCTGTAGGGAGCAGAAGCACGAAGAACCTGGGGAGTAGCTCAGCATAATGGTGATAAGCACAAACATAAAGGTTAGCAAGATGTGGATGTCAGTATTGGCTGTGTCACTTAACAGAGGGCGACCTCCAACAAGAGGTCAAGGCTTATAGATAAGGAAATAATGTTGCATTCAGACAATTGTGCATCCTAAATGAGTTGCCATTTACCTACAAGATAGCAGGGAACTCACCAGGACTGTCTTGCGAGGCCCCTCCTGCTCCTGGCAGCCTGGGAATGGTACGCCTGGTAAAGGCAGAGGCCGGAACCTCTAAGCCATATGGTGTCAGACAGAGGAGGGGCCTCCCAGACCCCAGGGTCCAACCCCTACCCTGCCTGCAGCCAATGCTTGCCACTCCTAAACAGGACGGCTGCTCGGGGACCCTTCAGCCTCTGCTGGAATATTCTCAGGGGACTCACCACCCACAGGCACCCCCTCCTATATTGCTATCCTGTGGCTTCTGACGATGAACCCCAGTTAAACCCCTTGGGAAGGAGTCTCCTTTGAAGTGGCTTTAGGAATACATTCACAGATCAGGTGCTTTTGCCAGCACTTGGGAGTTTACAAGTGAGAATGGGTCCCGACAGCATGTGTTATGTGTGAAGGCCCCTTCTCCAGGCAGACACGGTGGTTTTTGTGGTTTGCTGCATGTGGGTCCATCTGGACTTGTCCCTTATGGCATCGATCAGCCCATCATGTCCCTGGGCTGCCTACTGTCACAGCTGAAGCCTGCAGACCCTTCCCTGCAAGCCCAGCCCAGCCTCGGTATCCAGGAGCAGGACCGACCCCCACAGGAGCGGGTTCGGGACAGTTAGCCCAGCCATCTGACACGTACAACTGCGCCCCTCGACCTTACCGACCCCACCTGTCACCCAGCTATGGTCTTGTGGGTTCCTCCAGATACCACACCCTGACCCTGCCTTTCAGGTCTGGAAAATGAAACCTCATCTCACTCCCGTTGTCTGGAAATCCTGGCAATTTCTAGAAATCTGCCTAGTATGTCAGTTCTTCTCCAGTTCCCCTAGGACTGGGGGTCTGCTTTGCTTTTGCAAGGGATGGGGCGTGCAAGGGATGCAGGCCCTCTGAGGGCCGGCCACGCCCACAGGCAGCTCCAACACCTGCTCGGGACCAGATCGCCTGGCCACCTGGGTTTGCTGGATTAGCCTGAGAGGTGGATTGTGACTCCAACCCTTGTGCCCATGCTCAAACTAGGTCATTATTTTTAAGAATGCCTCAGTATAGTACACATGAGGAGAATCACAAGGAGTGGAGCAACATGTAAAGTCAGGGCAGGAATCAGGAGCCACAGGGCAGCAGAAAGAAGGGCCAGTCTCAGGCAGCAAGAGACCAGAGGCAGACACAGGTGGAGCACCATAATGGTGGGAAGTTGGTGCAGGGAGCCGGGTTCCCAACCCCCTCCCCATTTTCAAGGGGAGAACAAGTGGTTGCTAGAGTAACACTAGACCTTGAGGAGCCTCCCTGTTCTCCTTGAGGCCTATGGAAACGTTCCCCACCTCTCTTCCTTCTCTGGGTCCTCCTTCCACCAAAACCCCATCTCCTGAGGCAATGCACCTTGGTCTCCTCTCTTCACTGAACTAACTCAGCAATGAGCCCTTCCAGGAAGCCGGTCCCTCCCTGAACCATGGGAAGGCCTCCCCATCCCGCTGCATCCGCTGAGTCATGCCCAGGTCGGTCCTCAAAGCAAGACAACCTGAGGCCCTCACCAGCTTCTAGAAACAGCAGGAACCCCAGAATAGTTCTGCATAGTTCTGCAGCTGCCCCAGTCTCTTCAGGCAAGTTATGTAATTTTCTCCGTGGTTATTTCCTTATCTGTAAGCCTAAAGTGAGAGTACCTTCTCCACATACTCACAGGGATACTGGAAGGGCCAAATGAGGTAATAGAAAGAGGAGTTATTTGAAAGACCAGCAATTGTAGGCAAGTGGAAGGAAGCGTTACATTTGTGATCACTTACTGGCCACCTGTCAGTAGGGAGTGCTGGTCTACCCATGCTGGTGTGTTCTGTGCATCTCCTTCCTACCTTGTCCTCCCCCCTGCCCTCTCTGGGGCTCCTGTCCTGCACCTTGGACCCACAAGGCCAGCCCACCCCGCCCTGGTGTGTGCAGGCCCTTCTGCGGCTGCCTTTTTGGACAGTAACCCCTGCTCCACTTCATCAGGGCAAGATCCCAAACCGTGTTTCTCACTGCATCCCTTTTGCAGAAGCTGACCTTTCCCCAGAAAAGTCTAACTTCCCCGGGGTCATCGCCATCACTCCAAGAGCTAGCAACTTCTCCCGCTCCCGATGGATTCACAAGTGAACAAGAGAACGAGGACTCAGACTTTGCCAATTTCCACCACACTGAGCCCGTCAAACTGCCACCTTTCCCCTCTTTTTAAACTCTCACTCCCTGGACTTCATCACAAAAGGCTCAACCCAGCCCACTCTGGCTCTAACTGACCTCGCTGACTTTCAGGGGAATCTACAGCCAGGTAACTGCTCCATTGTTTCTCAAAGCGGGGTCCTGGGACCAGCAGCATCGACACCATCTGGGAACTTGTTGAGGATGCATATTCTCAGGCCCCACCCCAGATCCCCTAAGATTCAGAGGGCGGGGCACACTCTGTGTCTAACAAGCCCCCGAGGTGATTCTGATGTTCGCTCAAGTTTGAGAACCCCTGTCCTAGATTATAAACTTTCTCATCTCCCTGACTGCAAGAAGTCCGCCCATGTGCCTTCTCAGCTTGCATTTAGGGCACAGTGGGAGCCATCCCCTTAATGGAACAGAGGATCTCATCCACTGCTGACTCTGAAGGGCCAACAGCAAGTTGGCTCTAATGCCTGCCCAGCCTCTTTCCCCATCCCTTGGCTGATTTCCTACAACAGTGTCTCCAGATGCCCTTCTTTTTCCCTAAGCTCCTATTCCTACTCACTCTCCCTTTCAATAATAACAATGTTCTTTTATGTCCTGGAGAAGGCTGCTGGGATGCAAAAGATCAGGCCCTGTGCTTGGAGTCAGAAGTCTTGGGCTCACCACTTACAGGTGTGTGGTCTGAGGAAATTGGTTAAGTGAAGAGCAGGTGTAAAGTATGTAGCCCGGGGCCCAAAAGGATCACCAAACATCACTGCTCAGGGCCCCTCTCTGCGCTTCTTCCCTTCTCTTGATCTCTATGTCCTTGCCTGCATAATGAGGATGCTAAGACCTACCTGATATGAGCCTCATATCATAATTCATCTGCAAAGCAAGATGGTCAACACTTCGTAAACCTTATGCCTTGCCAACCAAAGCGTGGTCCAGGAGCAGTGACATCCCCTGGGAGTGTGTTGGCAATGCAGACTCTCGATCCCCAGCCAGCTCCACTGAATCAGAATTCATATTTTACTAAGATCCCCAGGGGATGCATCTGCACTTTAGAGTCTGAGAAATGCGAAGAAAAGAACTAGGAAAATACATGATATTATGTGTATATTACTATCTTCAATTTCTCCATCATCCCTCTCTGCCTCTCCACCTCCACTGGAAATAGCACCCCCTCTCCTAAGCCCAAAGCTGTCTTTCTTAAGCAGCTGGTACATTAGAATCATTCAGACCAATACCTGGACTGAACCCTAGGCCAGTGGGTGAAAGGCCCAACATCAATCTATTTTTAAATTCCCTAGGTGACTGATGCAGGTCCGGGGATGAGACTCCTACGAGCCACCCACACTGCTGTTCCATATCTTCCACTCTATCATCTCTTGGGGAATTTGCTGCCACACTATTTACCTAATCTCTTCTCTTTGGAATTGTCCCTCTCTGTCTCTCCACCTGCTCCCCATGCCCCACTTCATCCACAGAGCTCCCCTTGCCATGCCCAGCCCCTAGCTTGCTTTTCCCTTTGGCTCCTATCACTGTGCCCTGTGGCTTTCACTTCACCAGAGTTTCAAATATTTACTGACATGGATTTCTAACCTGACAAAGGGACAAAGCCCTCCACCTGGAGGCAACGTCTCCCCTTGATTTCAACCTCCTTCCAACTAGCACTCTGCCCCACTCTCTGTATTAGCCAATCCCACAAACAAGAGGTCTCCTCCTAAGGCCTCCATCTCCTCAAAGGGGTGACACTCCACTCTAACTCAGAAAGCCTCTCCACTACCTCTCTTCTGTGCTGGAGAACTCTGGTAAGAAGTGTTTTTTTGTGAAGAGTTCATTGCTGTTGGGTAAACAAGGGAGGATTCTTCAAGGGACTTCCAGTATCCATGAAACAATAGATCAAAGAGGAGCCCAAATATGCCAAGGGAGGCCAAGGAAAGAAGAAAGGGTTGGTTGTGTCCCACCTGGGAAACACCTGCCCTAAGAGGAGGGATCTGAAGGGACCTTTCTCTTTCCATGGCAAATGAGCTAGAAGGGGGCTCTGCCTGGACCTGAAGCAGAAGCCAGACAGAAGCGGAAAAACATACTTCCTTCTCCAGGGAACATGGAGAAATGCCCATAGGCTGGCCTCTGGCTCTGAGCCAAGGAGTCAGGCACTCACAGCTCTCAGAGTCATTGCCGAGACTAAACAAAGCTGCATGGACAATAGCCGCCCCATGTCGTACCCTCACACACACATACCTGTAGCCTGCAGGTGGTGTTGAATGTGAGAAGCCAGACTTGAAAATAAACCACTGTCCACTCTATGTCAGCCTTTCATTCACTCATCAAGTATGTGTTCAATGCCTTCTCCATGCTTGTTGAGAGAAACACACACGGTCATGACATAGCCCCTGACCTGAGGACCCCAAGATATAAAGAGGAAGGGCAAAACAAACAGATTACAAAGTGATGCCAGTGGTTTACCAGTGTTGTGAGACACAGGGGAGGGCCCACCTGTGGCGTCAGGCGATAAGGCGAGGTTTATGGTCCTGAGGCCACCGAAAGCTCCAGGATGAAAGCAGGGACTCCCAGGGGCTCCCGCCTTAGGAAATGTGATCTTTTTCACCTCTTTTTCGCCTTCCACACACAGTTCACTTTTCTGAAATTGGGAAATGAAAGACCACCATTTTATTTATTTTTTTTAATTCAATTTGGTTAACATATAGTTATCATTAGTTCCAGGGGTAGAATTTAGTGATTCATCAGTTGCATATAACACCCAGTGCCCATTCCATCAAGTGCCCTTCTTAATGCCCTTCTCCCAGTTACCCCATCCCTCCGCCCACCTCCCCTCCAGCAACCCTCAGTTTATTTCCTAGAGTTAAGAGTCTGTCATGGTTTGTCTCCCTCTCTGATGACTTCCCATTCACTTTTCCCTCCCTTCCCCTACGATCCTGTGTACTGTTTCCTATATTCCATATATGAGTGAAACCATATGATAATTGCCTTTCTCTGACTGACTTATTTCACTCAGCATAATACCCTCCAGTTCCATCCACGTCAGTGTAATGGTAGGTATTCATCCTGCCTCATGCTGATGAATATTCCATTGTATGTATATATATTATATATATACCACATCTTCTTTATCCATTCATCCATCGATGGACATCTGGGCTCTTTCCATATTTTAGCTATTGTAAGACCACCATTTTTAAAGTTTCTCATCAGTTAAAAAAAAAATAAAAATAAAGTTTCTCATCAGAATTGTGAAATGGTCCTGTAAGAAGTTATATCGATCACTCAGGAGAGCCTAGGAATTGTCCACTTCCCCAGAACCTTAAACATCTCAGTCATTCTCACTGAAACAGTGAGAAAGTCACGCTGATTGGTAAAATGGAACCAAACAGTGGCACTGGTTACTAGTAAAATTAAATCAGTCGAACTAAAATGTTCATGTTCAATGGCATGGAATTCATCTTTAATTTGTTTCTTCCTTCTTTGTCTTCCCGCTCCAAAGCCACGTTGTTTGTCCCTGTCTCTCCTTCTCTGATGTCCCCAGCCCAGTCCAAGAGATATCACTGCTGCCCTAGTTTCCTGGCCTGATTTGTCCCCCTGCCCCAGTCTCCCCTCCAGCGGCCCACTGCGTGCATCATGCCTATCTTGGTTAACGCTTCACTTTCACCAGATGGCTCCCTCCACTGAGTCCTCTGCTAGCTTTCCAAGTTCTCTGCAGAGGCCCTTCCCTGTCCTCCTGACATCCTGCCACCCAGCCTTCATCCCGTCCCTGACACCCCCACCAATATAGCGCTTCTTCAGAGCATCATACTTCTGAGCGCCCTGCTGAATCTTTTCCTAGTTACTGGATGGCAAATCTACAACTTGTCTTCCTACTCTGCAATGTAGTCAGCCATTTGTGACTAAGAACCCAGAGTCCCATAGAAACCTGTGAAATGTTGCTAGGCCGCCTCACTAAAACAGCCGAAAACCAGGACAGAGATGAACCACATCACTGATGGTCCTCCCTGACATTCAGGGTTCAGGGTGGGGTGGGGAAGGTACTTAGAGAAACAATGCGTCACCTCCCAGAGGCCATAGCTCTACCACCCACTCGACCATGACCCTGGGAAGGCTATCTAACCCTGTAAACATTTGTTTCCTTGGCATCACAGGTTGGGGTTTCCAGGATGAAGATCTCAGATGGGGTTTGGCTTATAGGGTATGTATTAAAAAATCAACACTTACAGAGGGGGAAGGTGGAGGAATCAAGTTTGGGCAGAGGGAGAAGCCAAACTGCAAACAAAGCCTCTTCCAACTCCACGGGGAAGTCTGGAGCACATGTGGCCCATCAGAGTTTGCCCTTGTTGGGATGTGTCATCAATGTAGATAGCGCAGAAGACACATGACATTGAAAAAGAGGTCGACGGCTGGTGGCTCCCCACTGACAACACTCCCTGCCCCAGAGCCACAGCTTTTCCTTGAAGGAGAACATGGGCAATGCATGCCCGCCACACTTGTTTGTAGAAGGCGGCTGATAATACCAAGACCTACCCTCTGTTACGGGCATGAAATAAGCTGAGCATTTAAGCACGTGGCATAGCCGGTGCAGAATGGGTTTCAGTGAATGTCTGTTCATGTCATCGCTGGCAGAGGAAACATTGGAGGAAGAGGTCCCCCTCCGTTTGTTTAACTTATCCGGCACACACGTAGTGACCACTACCATGTGTCAGGCACGGTTGTGTGACCAGGAGTGCTGGTATGAGGACATACGTATTCAACCAGTGGCCATGGCAGGTCTCAGCAAGAAGGGAAAATTTGAGGGACGCCTGGGCGTCTCAGTCACTTGAGCATCCGATTCTTGATTTCTGCTCAGATCATGATCTCAGGGTCGTGTGATCAAGTCCCGTCAGGCTCTGCACTGAGCGCTGAGTCTGCTTGAGATTCTCTCCCTCTGACTCTCTCTCTCTCAAATATATAAATTCTCAAATATATAAATAAATCTTTTTTAAAAAAGAAAGGGAACATTTGATCAAAGACTTGAAGGAGGTGGGAAATAGGGCACAGGTGGACAACGGCCCTTCAGAGGGAGCACATCTCAAACGTTCAGGGCCAGGGGGGCAGAAACAGAATGAGCAAGACAAACGGGGGTAGGTGAGGTCGAAGAGGGGATAAGACCACTTCCCAGCTGCGGTTGCGAGCCAAAACAAGTCAAACTCGAGTGTAACCGAATCTCACCAACCAGAGGTTCAGGAACATAGGTAACAGAGCAGCGTGATAAACAACATCCCCGGGGATGTAATCAGCAACGTTAAGAGCATGAGAGAGTCCACGGGAAAAAAAAAAAGACTTTGTTTCTTCAAAAACAACCAAAAATTGAAAAATCACAAGGGAAAAAAAAGTAAAGGGGAAACCATAGACTTAAAAAGACAGGCATTTCCACCAACCCCACTGTATAAACTTATATAAACCTTCTCAGACCCTGATTGAAAAAAAGTAACTGTATTATAATTAATAATCATCACCACCATCTTATAATTGAGAAATGGTGAACCCTGGGTGGATAGTTGATGATAATAAGGAATGACTCTGGATGGTTCTGGTGGCCACATGACTTGGGGAAGAGAGATCGGTGAGCTCTCAGGGGGCCTCTGGTCCCAGCGCTGCAGACACGTAATCAGATAATAACTCTGTCTTATGTTCCCAGATTCCTGTATGCCGTGTGCAGAAAACTGTGCCCCAGGCTACGCAGGACAGTATGGCCAACAGGCCCGGGAACATTCCTGATCTTGCCCATCTTGCCTCTCTTCCTTGTAATATTGTGTGAGAACCAAGAAAACTCGTCCACCTCCAATTCCAACCATGTGGGCAGCAAAAAACCTTGCAGTGACTCTCTCTGCCTTTACTACCCTGCCCCCTCTTTTCCCAGCTCTGAGGAAGCTCTGTCCTCATGCTCAGGTCCTGAAGGGACCTTGTCTCTAACTTGACTTGAAGACTGACTCTTCACGGATCCCTTCCTACATTTTCTTCCTTAAAAGAAGGTTCCCACTCAGTCTTCTCTGCAAGCCAAATTCATTGTATGTGGGAAAGCACACCCCCAAAATCATGTGCGGTATTTTCTCAAGTATTGTAGGATGATTTCTGAATCTGACAATTTATGGATCCTTCGCGATAGATTCTGAAAGCACCAGGAACCAGAATATACACAACCACTGGAAGCTTCCCATGCAGGCACTGGGCCTATCAGCAGCCTCTCCCCCTTGTTCAAGCAAGAATCCTTTTTCCTTCATCTGCACATGATACCCCTTTTCCCACAAAACCTATTCGCTTCACTCTATTGATATATCTAAGAAACCATTCTTGGCTTTCTGCCTGGTATCATGGCTCTCAAAAGCCATTCCCATGTGGCTAATAAAGCTTACCCTCTCCCTCTTATAAACAGATTTGCATTTGCTTTCTGTTAAATTAATAAAAATTTACTCAGAAAACACAGAACCCAAGAAAAGAGGAACCAGTGGTATTCTTCATAAACACTGTTTAATGGAAAGCAACAGGCAGGAAAAAAAAAAATACTTGAACTAGAATCCATTTTCATACCTGCCATGAACCAGCTATGAGATATTTTTGCCTCCTGAAAATTTTCATTTTCTCCTCTGTAAAATAAGGCATTTGGACAACATAATCTCTGTGACCCCTTTTCTGCTCCAAAGCACTTATGATCTTTCTGATTTACTGCATTGTCTCTCACTCTGCCTTCATCGTTTATTTCCAGTGCAGAGTTAACAGGAAGTTGGTGTGTGTTGAAACAAAATAAGGTAGTAAATGATTACAATGCATACACAGTAAAGATTAAACAAGCCAACTTAGAGAACACGAAGGATAAACACATGCATGGCAACGAAGAGGCACAAATAGCTGATAAATACACAAAATGATGCACCACCTCAGGAGCATCATCACCTGGGCAGGTGCAAAGAAGGGAACGTTGTAGCTAGAGCAGTGTTGAGGTGAGAACTGACCACAAGCAAAGGCATCTGGAAAGGGTTCAAAAGGTCATGGGGAGCTACTGAGCCCCTGAAGGAGATTAAGTAATCAGGAAAATTAAAATTAAATGAGATGCCATTTTTCCTCCATCAAACTGATAAAAATGTAAAAGATTGATAATGCCAACTATTGGCAAGGATGTGGAGAAACAGGGATATAATTCAGCTCAAACTTTGGGGGACAATTTTGCATCATCTGCCAAAATGTCAACATCTAGGACCCTTTAACCTGGTTCTGTGAACCTATACCTTAGAACATTCACTTAAGTTACATCACTGTGTGTAATTAAAAAAAAAATGGTACACAAACTAAATGTCTTTCTATAAAGGAGCAGTTAAACCCAGTACAGCCATGCTATGAGGGAGCAGCCTCTAGAGAGAATAATGCAAAGTTATATAAACTGAGGAAATTGTATCCAAGATCATTGTCAAGGGGGAAAAAACAAGTGACCAAGGGCACCGGGGTGGCTCAGTTGGTTAAGCCTCTGCCTTCAGCTCAGGTCATGATCTCCGGGTCCTGGGATCGAGCCCCAAACTGGGCTCCCTGCTCAGCAGGGAGTCGGCTTCTCTCTCTCCCTCTACCTCTCCCCCTGGTTTGTGTTCGCTCTTTCTCATTCACTTTCTCTCTCAAATAAATTTAAAAAAAAATTTTTTTAAGTGACCAAACAGTATGTAAAATATGGCCCCATTTCTGTAAATCTTTTGATTCTCCTCTCTCTGTATATGAGCATACATGTCAGCGTGTAAATATATGCACATACACACATATGTGCATAGATAAAGATCTGGCCACCTCTGAGGAGGGGAGTGGACTGAGGGAGGCTTGCAGAGGCACGGTGGCCACATATGGAAGACTAAGCACAGGGACATTCCTACCGTAAATCACAGATTTGCATGTGTGTTGCTAGGTAATTTTTTGGCAGACAGAAAGAGTGGGCTTTTACTAATTCATGCAAACGTTCCCTATAGCCAGTGACAATCTTATCGAGGGAGACTTCATTCTGTACACTTGCGTATTATTTTTACATATTATTGCGTATTATTTTTACAAGCACGCATCGCTCTTACAATTAAAGTAATTGGAAAATTTGTACATTGCCGTTGACTTCAATCAGCTAACAATCTACTGGAAAACTGAAGAAGAAAAGGACCCCAAATTAGAAATTAGACTCTAGTCTTCCAGTCTGATCACTCTTAGCGATCCACCTTGAAAATAACTTCTGCTTTCTGAAAATCTTCTCTTCTAGTTCTAGTAACTAGTGTGATTTTTCAAATCACAAAAACCCAAGAGAGCTCCATCTTGAAATTCCACATCTTCTCACAGTTTTCCAAAGTCTTCCCACATTGCTAGATACCCCCTTTCTTCAGGCTTCAGGCTGTCTTCCATTGCCCCCCACCAACCTTCCCTCCTAGAGGCTCCCAGTCTGTAGTCCTCTGTCAGTGACGAAAAAGCTTCCTTGAAAGGACTCAGGTTCAGGGACACCCTAGCTCGGGCACCAGCCAACCCGAATAAGTACTCTTTCTAAGTTTTGGCAGTCATACCCAAGGCAGCCCCCATTCTAAGGGAACGCTTTTACATTTATGAATGAATCCTCCCTTCCATGCCCCCCGAATCCCATCCCATTCATCGATTCAATGATGCAGCATAAAATTATTGGTCACCTGCTCTGAACCAGACCTTCGGTTGAAACAGACAGGTCTTAACCCTCTAGTCCCCCAGCCTAGGTAGGGCACACAGAGGTGTCAGGAAAAAATCGTGAGTCAAGACAGTAAGGCAGGCATGGTGTTACAGAAGCCCGAGGAGAGATGCCCTATTTGGAAGACACAGAGGGCTTCAGAGAAGAAGGACTGCATCCTGAAGGGTAAGTAGGAAGGCAAGAAAAGGGATCCTTGGCAGGTGCAATGAAGGGAACGCTGTAACTAGAGCAGTATTGAGGTGAGAACGGACCACATGCAAAGGCATCTGGAAAGGGTTCAAAAGGTCATGGGGAGCCACTGAGCCCCTGAAGGAGATTAAGTGGAGAAAAAACACAAGAGGCCCTGGTTTGGGGGAAATATAGCTCTGGCAGTGGTTCAAAGACGACCTAGAGGAAACTGGACTAAAGTCAAGAAGACCAGCTAGGAGGCTGGTGCGCTAGTCTGGGCACACAGCCTTTAAAAAACTGACAGGCTCAAACCGGAAATGATGCTCCCAGGTGAGCCAGTCTCATATAATCTGAAATAAACTGCATTATATTGAATTTCCAAAGTTCTCTTTGAAACCAAGTGTGGGTTTGAAGAGCATACAGAAAGTTAAAACGCTTAAGACATCTACCAGAAGGGCGCCTGGGTGGCTCAGTTGGTTAAGCGACGGCCTTCGGCTCAGGTCATGATCCTGGAGTCCCGAGATCGAGTCTCTCATCGGGCTCCCTGCTCAGCAGGGAGTCTGCTTCTCCCTCTGACCCTCCGCCTTCTCATGTGCTCTCTCTTTCTCTCTCTCATTCTCTCTCTCAAATAAATAAATAAAATCTTAAAAAAAAAAAAAACATCTACCAGAAGACATCTTTAAGACATCCTTAAGACATCTACCAGAAGAACAGGAGTTGGCTTGATCAGGCTTCATCCAAAGACTGATGAAAGGCACTTAGCTTCCCTTTAGGACTCTACACATTGGACTCCAGGATTAAAGAAAAAAAAAAAAAAGCTGAGCTTAATTATTCTCACAGCCACAAACTATACTTTGCATTTGGCATCAGCCACTTTAACCTCCTTCCTTGCATCAAGCACACAGCTCAGTTTTACAGTGGAAAATTCATTTCTCCACCTTCCATGCCATTCCTCAGTGAGACATAGGAAGGAAATCAGACAAGTAAAAGGAGAAAGCCGATGGAAAGGCTCTCTGTCTCTCCAGGTTAGAAGTTTCTTTCATGTCTGCAAAACAAACCTGTGAGTCAGCCTGAGAAATAGAACATCCGAAACAATTAGAAAATTCGGTATGTCTTGCCTACAGGTAACTTCAGGCTTTACTATGTTCTAGTGTCAAAAAATCCAGAGCAGGGACACTTGGGTGGCTCAGTCAGTTGAGCATCTGCCTTCAGCTCAGATCATGATCCCAGGATTCTGGGATCAAGTCCCACCTTGGGCTCCTTGCTCAGCGGGAAGCCTGTCTCTCCCTCTGCCCTGCTTGTGCTCTCTCTCTCTCTCTCTCTCTGACAAATAAATAAATAAAATCTTTAAAAAAATAAAAATCCAGAGCAGAAGGGAGGAGATCCAGGTCAGCTGTAGCAGGAGGAAGCCTGGCCAGAAAACCAGTCCATCGGGACAGAGGATGTTTGTGGGTCTTGCGTTTAAATAAGACCCTCACCCTTTCAAAGGGGGCACCTCCTGCTGATGAAAGAAGCTGAGGAATCTCAATAGTTTTAGGAAAAAGTGTTTCAGAGAGAAAGGGAAGGGGCGTTCAAAGAGTTTTTGAGATGATACATATTTCTCACCCAAAACACAAACTCTTTAGCTGAAAATGTGTAGCTTTTCCAAGTACAACTAAAAACTAACCTAAAAGAGTGTTGTTTGGCCCATTCTCTTTATATATGAGATGTCCTGTGATCCTGAGGTTTGATCTAGAGAACATGCTGTTCTCTATATAAATAAAATAGAAAAAAGTCTTTATAAAAGCAAGCTGCAGGTATTTTTATGGCTATAAATTAAATACGGATTCTAGGCTGAATAATTAACCATAAGTACACACACACACACACACACACACACACAGCGTAAACAGTGACCACAGTCACACCAACTAAATGCCTTTAACAATCAACATCCTGGAGGTTTGAACTTTTCCTCCAGGAGCCCACTGTTCTCACAAACACCATCTTGTTTCTCTATACAACATCCCCAGGATGTGCTCAGAGGCAGAGACTCTCCTCATTTTGTAACTATAAAATAGTGGGGTGCCCACAGGGGACCTGGCTGGCCCTGGGTCACAGGGTCATTCATCAGCACCTACGTGCCAGGCAAGCCAACGGAGTTCAAGAGGAAATTAGCTGCGCCTCCCTGGGCTGAAGCCATCAACACTAAGACTGTGTTTTAGTATTTCCACAACCATTTTGGACCTGATCGTTCCCCCAACAACACTGTAGTAGAGTTGTTGCTTTTGTTCCAAGAATGCCCTTTCACGGGGAAGAGCTCAACAAGCTCCTTCCTTGATCCAAACTGGTTTGCCCGGAACTCCTTGTTCCATAGGTGGGAGGAAGTACAAATCTGGGAACAGGGACCTGCACACAGAGCCAACTCCACACAGCATCCAACCACCGCCACCATGAGTTTCCCCAACCGGGGCCTAAGGCAGAGCCTTGACACGCGCTGTAGATAGCCACCAAGCAGGGAGTCCGCTAAGACATGTTCTCGGTGTTCCCAGCGTTTCTCAGTGTCCCCAGCGTTGTTCACTCATCCCTGCAAGGCCTTCGCGATTGGGGCCCCTTCGGCAACTGTACCATACATGCTCTCTCTCACCTCTGGGCCTGCACCTATGACACGCCTTCACCACTCCTTATCTACCCACTCGTACCCCATGCTACATGTCACTTCTTCCAGGAAGGCTTCCTGACCTCTCTAGGTTATGTGTTCCCATAGCACCCGGTCCCACTCCTAGCATAGAATGTAAGACCCTCCGCATGGAAATTACCTACTAATTTGCCTGCATCCCCTATTTAGACCATCAACCCCATGAAGGGAGGGGCCGGATCTGTCTCCTTTGCCAGAAAGCTCCAGCAGCTTGCATAGTGTCCAGCTGCGAATAAACGAGCGAGCGTATATTTGAAATCAACAAGCATGTATGGCTTACCATTACAGCAAGCATGTGCCAGACACTGAGATGGAAGACAAAGTTATGTCATCAGCCCTGGGATAAATTACAATCTAGGAATCTGCAATGGCTTTGATCTTTATTCCATGTAGAGAGAGATTTGTACAAAAACACAACTACCCAGGGGGTGACTGGTACGAAGGGGCCCAAAGAGCCAGGGGAGCTGGTTACAACTAGAATAGGAATGTTCTTCTCTTTGGTGACGGTGATGTTTCCGAAATGTTTCGACTGAGGTCTGGCCTTTAAACTGCTGCTTTGTGAGAACTAACAGATGAGAGTACTCTCGGCCAGAGCAGTGTCCTGTCTTCAGGCCAACTGGACAGCCAGCTCCCCAGGGCAGGGAGATTCCAAATGTTGATCTAGTCAGGGACAAAAGCAGAGTGAGAGGTGAGGGAGACCAAGTCTTCTGTTTCTTTGCAGCTGTCCCTTCCACAATATAACAACAACAACAACAAAAAAAAAAAAATCCTCATATAACAACCAGCCTCCATCCTCTCTGCCCCCAGCCAACTAAAAGGAACTCTGACCCCATCTTCCTGAGTGCTGTTTCTAAACCAGCCCCTACCCCATCCCTTCCTACCCAGAGGGAGTCAGTGGTTCTCAAAGTGTGGTCCAGGGACCGGCAGCATCAGCATCCCCTGAGAACACATTAGAAAGACAAATTCCCCAGCCCCTCCCTGGACACTGAACCAGAAACATCGAGGATGGAGCTGGGTCATCTGTGTTTTAACTGGCCTGGCCGGTGAGTCTGAGACTCGCTCAGGTTTGAGAACCACAGCATAGTTCTTCATCATCCCAGCTTACTGCCCATCGAATGCTCTTGTTTATTTATTTGAACACCTGTTTACTTCTTGTCCTCCCTCCGTGAAATGAGGCTGCCTGCAAACAGGGAACCTGTCCGTTCAGCTCAGGACTCTCTGCATCTTCTGTGGTTTAGAACGGGTCTGTCACATAATGGTGCTCAGTAAACATTTGCCAAGAAAATAAACAAATCTTCCTCTTTTTTGTGTGTTCCCCAACTTCCTCAGAGTTAGCCATGAACCATCCCGGAAGGAGTTAAAACCACCCTCATGAGTCAGCTGGCTAAGACTCTGGTTATCTGTCAGTGGATGATAAGCCTCCAAGGACAGGAGATGCAATGCCCGACTTCATGACCCTTTTGCCCACATCCCCGAGGCTGCACAGTGCTTGTTCACAGGCTTTCTGAACTCACCTTTCCAAATGCCAGAGGTCCGATGACATTCCATAATCAAGACATCTTGGGCCCACGAATGGATTTGGGATCACTAAGGAAATCCCCACTAGGGTGAATCAACGATTTACAGCCCCCACCCCAGCTCCTGTGATGAGTCAGTGCAGCCCAGCATGGCGCCCCCTGCGTGGTCCGCCCACCTCTGTGTACACAGTCACCCTCCTCACATCACTGAGGGCAGCAGAAACCAGCTGCTCCTCGTGGTGCGTAAAACCCCAGCTCCAGGTTTCACAGCAGAATCGTTTGAGAAGCTTTCCACGGGGCCGTTGTGGCAGGAAAGCCAGAACTTGGAGGAAGTGTCAAGGGAAATAGCCATTCATAAAAAAGAAACTAACGGGCGCCTGGGTGGCTCAGTCAATTAAGCATCTGCCTTTGGCTCAGGTCATGATCCCGGGGTCCTGGGATCGCCCCGCATCCTGCTTTTCCCTCTCCCTCTGCCTCTCCCCTTGCTTGTGCTCTCTCTCTCTCTCAAAAAACTAAATAAATAAATAAAATCTTAAAAAAAAAAAAAAGGAACGTAACAGCTGCCACTTACTCAAGTTCTCTCCCGTGAAATGTACATGAAATGAAGTCTTTTTCCCCTGATGAGGACAGCAAGACTTACAGGGCAACCCTTCCACAGTCCTACAGCCATCAGCGGTGGACCTTGAACCTCTAACCCAGCTCTGGCCCCAAAGCCCTTCCGAACCTCTAAAAGCTCACAAGTGTGCCATGGCCCTCGGCCCCCTCCCCTCTGTGGGCCACACCAGCTGCAGTATCTCACCCAAACACATGGGCGGTGGGGTAAGAGAAACCAACTTTCAGGAGGGGGATAAACTGGGCAATTTGAAGGGCCCAGGTTAAGAGGACTCTTGGCTCTTCTGCCCGGTCCATCCACCCTGAGGACGCCACGCCTCTCTTCCTGGATTTGCCTTGGACCTGCCTGGACAGTTAATATTAACCCGAGGTGATGAGCACCCTTGCCGCGTTCCCAGAGCCTCTTAGAAAGGTGGGATGCTGACTCACTGCCTATGTGGCAGCCATGTGTTCCCACAGTCCCCAGGCAGCGGGCAGCCTCCTGTGCTAAGCAGAAGGGCCCCTTCATCCAGGCAAGGAAGGGGAAACGCGGCTGGTTTTCAGGGTTCCTCCCTCGGAGGAGGAGGAGGAAGGGTGGGGGTGCATTAGCACTGGAGAGAGAAGGAAGTTCTGGGCAGCTGAGCAAGAAGCTTCCCCTGCCTGGCACCCCACTGCTCCGTCTGCCTTCTCCCTCTCCCGGGTGTTTACCATTCTCATCCCAGCACGCCCAGTCACGTGCAATGGGAAGCTGGGGGCTACGGAATGAAGATGTGCAGAAAGATCACGGGCACACACGAGGAAGGGTTAAAGGCTACCTGTGAGCACACGGCCTGCAGAGTGCTTAGCCCCTCCAACAAGCCCCTGCGGCTCCCGAGTCAAGGCCAGTTCTCCCTGTCTCTCTGCTCCGCCCCCACCCGCTAGCCCACATGCACCTCTGCCCCAGAGACAGAGGCACCCGAGGCTTTCACCCACCTCGAGTGTGTTAGCAAATCTCTGGGTAAGGAGAGAGAAGCTGTGCTTGGCACACCTTTCTTTCTGGCCCCGTGTGCCTCCCAACAAAAATGAAATGAAATGAAATGAAAAAGCCACGGGCAATTGACACTTGCAGCCGCGGACAACTATAGACTCAGCACACACACGTGGAAAGACTAGGAGAGAGCGTGGGACCTCCAGAGTTTAAATTCCATTATTCTGAATGGAAGTGCTCTTGCCCAAAGGAAGCTCGCCCTGCTGTTTGTTTCTCTTGACACCTTTCAGCCCTAAAAACAGTGTGACGACACTAAGACAGATTTGGGTATTCCGGCGAGGGCGCATCCATCCAGCCTCTCAGCTCCGATATCCTCAGGAAGGCTTGAAACCCCCAAGAAAGACACTCTCCACCCCTGAGCGCTTGGATCTGGGGAGCTGGAAACGTGGCCGTCCCAGCAACAGCAAATCCAGCCCTTGGCCACAGCCCCCGAAATAAAGCCCTGTTGAGCTGAAGCATGCCTGGGTGCTACATGCTTGTGGGTGCTGGCTAATCACCCTCTCTGATTCACACCATTATTAAACCGGCAACCGGGGCAAGAAGCCAAATCGCCCAGGCTCCAGAGCTCTGGGCAAGATCTGAAGAGCGTACAAAGAATACACAGATGAGTAAGTCAAGAAATGGCGTCCCTGCCCCAGACGGGGCTACTCCATTTCCCTTCCCGGGGGGGAAGAAAGCCTTGAGTAGAGCAGCATCAACCTCTCTGGACCACATCGCCCCCGGCCGTCACACCCCGTGTCCACATAGCAGAAGCAGCCCGCTGGGCGCGGACACCCCTCACCAGCCCAAGCCCGGCGCACAGCTCGGAGCGTGCAGGGGACATCAGGCCCCGGTCCGGCTCGGCAGCACTGGGGGCCCAGATCCCGTGGCTCCTGCGCATGACCCCAGTTGCAACAGCAGGTTAAAGTGCACAAGCGGCCTGGCGAAACCATCCATGGTGATAAGCTGCACCCTTCTTGGCAGATAATCCCGGCAGGAGAGAACACATTTTACGATACCTCTGAGCTGTACTTCCAGTGGCCTGGCGTTCAAAAGGCCCCTAACCGGTCGTTCTGGTGCTGACCCCTGATTACACGGCATTAACAGAATTTTAATATTTTTCCCAAAATAACCAGTGAACCCAGTGCTTGGTGTTTCAACATGCTGCTTCAACATCCAGCTTGTTTTTAGCAAAATAAACCCCCAGTTTTCCAAGGGGTGTTTTCAGAGGTGAGGCCAAGGAGGTTCTTCCCCTTTCGAGCCGCACATGCAGTCGGGGTTTGGGATCCACCAAGCAGACCCGAGAAATGTTGACTCAGTGAGTCAGCCCTGAGCCCCAGGCACTGGCAGGAGGGACACGGGTGTAGGGCTTTTCGAAAACTGAACTTTGTCCTCTAGTGGAGTATGTAACTGGACCCAGGATCTTCAACTAAGGATCCCAGGGCCCTCCGAGTGGGGATCATTACTGGACTGAACTGACGTAGAGTAAGGTGGGGGAGAAGGTACAAAAATGGAGCCCTCGCCTGAATGAGCTTACTGTGGAGTCAGGAAGACAAGAGAGAAACACAGAGACATTACCAGAAAGACAGAGACTTGTCACACCCCAAATGTCTCCGGGATGGTGACTCTTTAGCCAGGGGTTTTGACTTCAAAAGGAGGGCTGGTTGGGAGGCGCTGCCGGTAGGTTGCAGGTTTGGAAAGGATGCTGGGAGAAGGGCATGCGAGCAGGATTTGCAAGGAATGGAAAACAGCATTCTCTCCTATGAGCTCCATTCTTTCTACACACCCCCCTGGGTAATCTCACCCACAGCTCCAAGCACCACCTCAACACGGTGACTCACAGGTATGTGTCTGCAGCCCGGTCTTTCTCCCCAGCCCCAGATTCCAATGGTCCAAGAGGTCATTTCCCTGCCGTCCCAACTAGGGACTCTAGCCATCTTTGTTCTCTACCTGTGCCTGCATCGGTTCTTCTCTTAGCTCCCATCTCTGGGCACCTACAAAAGGGAGATACCCAAACCAGACAACCCCAGGTTTCTCCTGCACCACCCCTTCACCTTCCCGGGCTCCCAGGCAAGCCTGGCCAGTTATGCCTTCGATTGGCCCACAAGCCAGCACCCCCATTCCACCCTGGGTGCATCGTGTCTTTGTTTCAGGTCTTTGTTGTTTCTGTTGCCTTCTGTCTGGTCTCCAGACTGCAGCCTTGGTGCTCTGATGTTTCTCGGCAGGTTGTTTTGCTATGACAAGGCCCTTCTCCTGCAACCTTCCACACTAGTTCCTAGCGAGAACACATGAAGTCCTCCCTCCAGAGCACGACCGTCAAAAAAAAGAGACCTGGGCTTTACCCCAAGGCACCAAACTTTAGAGTGCAGTATTTTAAAAGGAGGATTTTTAAAGCTTCAAGTGTACTTAGCAAGACACATTCATTGTAATAGGAAGCTGCCAGATGGTGCGTATTGTTAATGACACCCATTGTGGGCTACCCAACAACACCTCTGATTGACTGTGTAGTCCCGTGCCCTGTTGCCAGAGCACAGAGTTTGTGCTCTGCACGTGAGACTTTCAAAAACAGGCCCATTTACATTTTGCCCCTGGGTGTACTGAGTTCCACCCAGTTCCGAAGCACTAGAGGGTGCCTGGATGGGCCAGGCTCTCTCCCACCTCCATGCCTGTGCACGGGAAGGCCTTTTCCTCTAAGATTCCACTAGTGACCCCGGGAATCTCAACCAGGGGCAATCTTATTCCTCGGGGGACAGCTGTCTCTGTCTGGAGGCATTTTTTTATTGATACAACCTGGAGAGAAGAGGGTTGCTATGACTGTCACCGAGTATAGAGGCCAGACTCCACATCCCATCCTGCAGAGGACAACAAAGAATGATCTGGTCCAAAATGCCAACAGTTCCAAGGATGAAAAACCCTGGTCTAGATTCAGTTCAATCCTCATTCGCCCTGCTTCCCAAGCACTCTCTTTTCCTCCGTGAAAGAGAGAGAAGCAGTCTCCCCAAATCTGGTCCAAATCTGTACAGTGATAATTATCACATTGCATGTAACTGTTCACTTCTCAGCCTTTTCCCCAAGCTTCTTGAGGGCAAAGAATTTGTCTTCTTCTCCTTATGCCACCAGAACATGGTAGGACAGCAAGGTCTCAGGGAATGATAGGCCAAAAGAGATCCGAGTCAGATCCAGGCCACAAAGTATTGTACAATGCACCAGAATAATGTCTACCCCACCTCCCCAAGAGTCACATCATCTCTTATTTACACTACCATTAGTGGCATTTGACATATAAATGACACAGTGTGCTAAGTATCACAGAGAAGTAGAATGTAGACATGGGTTGTTTGCTTCAGCTTACACAATAAAATTTGCTGGCAAACCAGTACATCAAGGTCAAAAGAGTATTTTAAAAACCAACAATTACCCTTAACCAATCTCAAAAATATATACGTGTGCACTCTGGGTACTTGGGCTACCTTCTGAAAAGTAAAGAAGTAGAGGAAGGAACATCAGTCAGAAGAATAAATTCCTGGAGAGATTAAAAAAAGAAAGAGCCCTCAGAAGCCCAGGAGTTATGACTCTCCTTCTCGGCCACAGAGCTGTGAACACTTAGGTATAAAATGTGTGGAAAGAAAAAGGCAAAATCTCCTTCAAGCAGAGTTCCTCCACCCAGCTAACTCACCCAGATTCCAGAAAGCAAATGAAAGTCAGTTGGTAGAAAAGCAAATGTGTGAAAATGTATGAAAAAGCAAGGAAAACATTTTTGAAAATCTGCTTTGGTCCTACCCAGCTCAACCAAGCATCTTCTGGATGCCACCCCGGAGGATGCTCAAGAGGCCAGGCACCCACACACCCCCATCACAGACACTGTCATTGTCAGAAGGTTCTTTATCCAAGAGCTGGGCAACCGCTCAGACCGCTGGAGGACTCACAATAAGAAAATACATTAATATCAAAATGTGAAGCCAACAGGCTGTAAGAAAAAGAAAAACAGATTCGATACCAGAGAAGCTCATTGAAGATCATGGACCCCTCAACTTTACCGCACATGGATTTCCTGTTCTGTTTGCAAAGGGATCAAGAAAGAGGTCCATGCCAAAAGTGTGTGTGTTGAGAGCCTCAGGGTCACCGCTGACCCCGAGTGGCCCACATGGGAGCACACAGAAGGGCAAAGAGTGGGGGCACATGCTCTCCTCCCTGAGGAATGCAGCTTCATCACAGAACTCTGCTCCTATGGTAACCACCACAGGGCACCAGGAGTCCCTTCAAGATGAATGGATGTGTTAGCAAGAGATTGATGTTGTGCTGTGACGACTGTGTTGGATAGAGTGTCACATAGGAAGACTGTATCAGATAAGAATATATCCTGTGGATTAAGATCATAAATGAGCAGGGTTGCACCCAGCATCAGGGTTGCATAGAGAACAAGCCCATGCCCAATGCCCAGGGGGGCAGCAGGTGTGGGGAAGGGTCACCCCTGCTCCTTCTCCCCAGCAAGCCCAGGATTAGTGTTTTTCCTCGTGGGTCTTCAGTCCTCTCCCACTGGCTTCTAGACTATCTTGTCAGGGTACAGAAGGGTCCCTCTTAGGGGCTCGGCTCCCCAGGGCTCAGCCAGACAGGACCTGTCAATCTCCATCTAGGCCAGGAGGAGAGTCAGCTGCTTCACTGGACCATAAACATAGTCGGTGCTGTGGGCAAAGCAGAGAGTCACTGTAAAGACTAGCGTTCTGCTTGTCACTGGCAAGTACTACAGCAATCACACTTCAAAATCTAAAACAACACGTGGAAGTAAATTCTCCCGCCCCACACCCTGCCCGGATTTGCAGGGGGGAGAGTAGCTGATACACCAGTGGTTGTCAAACCTAGTCGGAAAGCATCTGTTTCATTCCAGAAAACACTTACTGAGCATCTTCTATATGCTACTCTCCAAACTTGGCACAGTTGATAGAATTTTAAGTTAAAGAAAAAGGATATATTTATTTGATTTCAAGCACAAAGAGAAAAATACTTAAGATTTAGGAAGAATTTTCCCTAATAAGCTCAACAAACTCTTGTGGAATAAATCAGGAAATAAGAGATTTTTTTCCTGGATGTGTACATGGAATATCATGTTTGGGCATAAGGACACAGTCTTTCTTTACCAGAAGAGAAGCTCACTTTCAATAGAGCATAAAGAGTTTGGTTGTCTTTGATCAAATATTTTTTTTAATTTAAATTCAATTAGCCAACATACAATACATCACTAGTTTCAGATGTAGTGTTCAATGATTCATCAGTTGCGTATAACACCCAGTGCTCATCACATCACGTGCCCTCCTTAAGGCCCATCACCCGGTTGCCCCATCCCCCCACCCACCTCCCTTTCCGTAACCCTCAGCTTGTTTCCCAGAGTCAAGAGTCTCATATGGTTTGTCTCCCTCTCTGATTTCTTCCCCTTCCAATTTTCCCTCCCTTCCCCTATTGTCCTCTGCACTATTCCTTATGTTCCACATATGAGTGAAACCATATGATAATTGTGTTTCTCTGATTGACTTATTTCACTTAGCATAATCCCCTCCAGTTCTATCCACATCGATGTAAAAATATCTATATATTTATGTATTCGACTTCCTAAACCCAAAACTATTTTACTTCCTATCTGGGTTAGATGTGAAAACAAGAAGAAAATACATCTTTCAGGGCTCCTGGGTGGCTCAGTCAGTTAAGCATCTGCCTTCAGCTCAGGTCATGATCCCAGGGTCCTGGGATCGAGCCCCAAGTCAGACTCTGCACTCAGTGGGGAGCCTGCTTCTTCCTCTCCCTCTGCACCCCCCTGCACTCAGTGGGGAGCCTGCTTCTCCCTCTCCCTCTGCACCCCCCATGCTCTTTCTCGCTCTCCCTCCCTCAAATAAATAAATAAAAATCTAAAAAAAAAAAAA
Organism: Callorhinus ursinus; assembly: GCF_003265705.2. Classification (NCBI taxonomy): domain Eukaryota; kingdom Metazoa; phylum Chordata; class Mammalia; order Carnivora; family Otariidae; genus Callorhinus; species Callorhinus ursinus. The sequence goes on from NW_027397088.1 coordinate 7,790,331, forward strand.
AGAAAGAAAATACACCTTTCTATGGTGCATAATGGCCCATGTGCCGTGGTATTTTTAGAATGTGTACCTGACATTTAATTACAGCTTTAATTGAGCATCTGAATGTGCCAAATAAATCACCACACCCATGACAAAGATGCCTACTATTGCTGGTAAGAAGATAAAATGATTCAGCCACTGGGGAAAAGTTTGGTAGGTCCTGAAAAGGTTAAACATTGAGGTTCCCTATGACCCAGCAATTCCACTGTCGGGTATCTACCCAAAAGAACTAAAAGCAGGGACTCAAACACTCATACAGATTTTTATACACCAATATTCACAGTAGCGTTACTCACAACAGCCAAAAGATGGAAACAACCCAAGTGTCCATCCACAGATGAATAGATAAACAAAATGTGACATACACATACGATGGAACATGGTTCAACCTGAAAACAGAAAGAATTTCTGACACACGCTACTACATGGATGAACCTTATGGTTCATCAACCTTAAGGACATTATGCTCCGTGAATAAGCCAGACACAAAAGGACAAAGCTTGTCCCTTTCCCACAGGTATGAAGTACTTGGAATAGTGAAATTTTCAAATCCATAGAGACAGAAGATAGAATGGTGGTCGCCAAAGACTAGAGGGGGAGCGAGGGGGAGTTAAGGTTTAATGGGGTCAGAGTTGCAGTCTGGGAAGATGAAAATGTTCTGGAGACAGTGGTGGTGATGGTTTCATAACACTGTGAATGTACTTAAAGCCCCCGAGACATATACTTAAAAATGATTAAGATGGTAAATTTTATGCATGTATATTTTACCACTAAAAAAAAAGAGAGAGAGGAAAAAGGGTACCTACCCTGAGGATAATCCTCCCTCCCGTTGAGAACAACCCACCAAACCATTAATGCCTGTGGCCACCCCGGCCCTCATCTTCCCACCCAGACCTTTAAAACCGTCACTCTCAAAGATAGGTAACCGGTCAATGCTCAGAAAGAGGATGAGATCTCACCCCAGCTAGGCCAGATTAACATATTTCATCATGGAAAGAGAAAAGACCAGAAGAGGGCTCGTTTTCCATCACTGAATTAGTAACCCCAGTAGCGCTGGTAGAAGCCCAAGTGCTTGAGTACCTACCGTAGACCACCGCCAGGACAGAGGGGACACTCTCTTCCTAGCTTCCCAGGGCCTTTCTGGGTTAAAACAACATGAGGCGGTCCCTCTTGACTCCAACTGTTAAAATTACAAGGGAGAGGTGGGGTGTCAGTGTGGGGCTGGGAGAGGAAAGGGGTTAGCAGGGAGCGAAGAGGAGAGGCAGAAAGACAGATAAACTCATGTCAACCCCTGAGAACAACAAACTGGAAGCAGACCATAACCACTGGGTCCGTGACTTACTGGTCCAAGAAGTCAGGGTCACAGGAAGGAAGGAGGGCATTCGTGTTTCTCCGAATCCTTTCCACAGAATTGTAGCCTCTTATCTTCAACCAGCATTGGACACCACTTATCACAGCTGGGGGGAAAAAAAAAAAAGTTTGTATCAGCCCCAGAGGCTCTAACAACATATAGGGAGAACAGACGGCGCGGTTCAGGGTGAGAAGTGCAAGGAGTTTTTTCCAAAGACTACCCATCGTGGTGCACTTGTAGCTTTTCTACTTTCTGGCATTTCCACCTGCTTCTAGAATGCAAAGCAGCAGGAAGACAAGACCCAAGCATATTCTCCACACTTCATGATGCAAACAAATGTGTGCACTTAATTAAAACAAATTTCTACACACTGCTTGAGAGTATTTTGTTACTCCTTCAACAAAAAAATAAAAACTTAAAACAAGAAGATGCCCAAGAAAGCATTCTCTAAGTTGTACATTGCCATGTAAACCTCGATTTTCTTCTGTACTGGTCTGCCGGGGCTGCCATAACAAAAGACCGCAGACCGGATGACTTAAACAACAGACATTTCTTTTTTCCGCAGTTCTGGAAGTCCAAGAGCAAGGAGCCAGCAGGGTTGGTTTCCCATGAGGCCTCTCTTCCTGGCTTGCAGATGGCCACCTTCCCACTCTGTGCTTAGATGGATTTTCCCTGTGCTTTGCAGAGCGGGAGAGAGATCTCTGCTGGTTCTCCCTCTTCTTACAAGGACACTAGTCCTATGGAATTGGGGCCCACCCTGATGGCCCCATTTAACGTTGATTACCTCCTTAAAGGCCCTATGTCCCAATACAGTCACATTGCAGGTTAGGGCTTCAACATCGGAATTGGGGAACATAATTTAGTCCAAAACAACTTTGCATAGAAGTCTACCACTTTCAAAGCACTTTCATGTACATTCTCATTTTTAACCCTCACCACAAACCTGGAGATAGGCAAGGCAGCTGTCACCCCATGGTACGGAGGAGGAAGCTGGGTGTTGGGGTCCACACCTCACCTGGGGACCCAAAACTGCTAAGTGGCAGAGCTAGAATTCAAGACCAGGGCTGCGGGACTCCAGAATCCTTAACCGAAGTAAAGAATTTCACTGGTTCAATTAAAAACATATATATTTAGTGCTTTCTACGACACTTTGTTGGGGCAAAGTCCAAACATGAGAGGCCCCTCATAGAGTGAAAAGCACGTGGCCCTGGAAGACAGAAATGTGTGCATGTGCACATGTGTCCAAGGTGTATTTCACTTCCCTGCCCATTCACCTCCGTTCATATACTACTTTTCCTCCTGGACCTAATTTAGGTGACCCCTTCTCCCCCAAAGCCCTGTAGCACATGCTGAACTTGCTCTCCTCTGAGATATTGGTCTCTAACACTCTTTTGAGAACAAATCCCTTTCTGTCTAGAAAAGGATTCTAATTTTCATGTCTTTATAGCCTGTTTCCCCAGCCTCAGCCATTCCCACCTGGATGTAAGACTGACTCTGCTCTGCAGCTTGCCCGACCACAACAGTGCAGATTTGTTTTTAAAAGTTTTCCCTGAGGGGTGCCTGGGGGGCTCAGTCGGTTAAGCATCTGCCTTCAGCTCAGGTCATGATCCTGGGGTCCTGGGATCCAATCCTGCATCAGGCTCCTTGCTCAGCAGGGAGTCTGCTTCTCCCTCTCGCTCTCCCTCTGTGGGCTCGCTCTCTCTCGCTCTCTCGCTCTCAAATAAATAAGTCTTAAAAAAAAAAAAGTTTTCCCTGAATCTCTCAGATATCTGCTGAGAATAAATTATTTTATTGCTAACAGCCTAAACCTCAGTGACATAAAAATGTCCTTCTCCCAAGGTCGAAAAAACACAAAACAAAGGGCTATAAATCCCCACTGTCCCTGAGTCAGGATGCCACTTTCTCCACCATCCAGGACATGCACTCCCATATGAGAAGTGTTGAGAGTGTTCCTTCTTCTTGTTTTTGCTTTCTTCTAAGAGATTTTCCAGAATGAAGAGTTCCTGCAAGCTGGAAGCTCCTGAGTATGCACAGACAGAGTAAATGTCCCCTCCCATAGTGCATTATCGTGTAATTATATACAGTCCAAGAACAAAGTGCCTGAAGCATTAGTGATCTGACAATGTGTTCAATTCCAGACATGAACACATGAATCCCTGCTCTCCTCCAGGGAGGTAAGCCCTGTGTGCGTGTCCTCGCTCTGGCCTCTACCAAACGCTGGAGCACTGAAGAAACAGACGTGCAGTTGGCTAATACTGGAGTTGGGCATGCTCTATAAAAGTTATCTCTAAAAGTTTATCTCCTTTGGGTTAATAAATGCTCTTTGAGAGGGATGCCTGGGCGGCTCAGTCGGTTAAGCGTCTGCCTTCGGCTCAGGTCATGATCTCAGGGTCCTGGGATCGAGTCCCGCATCGGTCTCCCTGCTCAGCGAGGAGCCTGCTTCTCCCTCTGCCTGCCACTCCCCCTGCTTGTGCTTTCTCTCTCTCTCCCTAATAAATAAATAAAAATAAATAAATAAATAAATGCTCTTTGAGATTATAATATCATCAGGTAAACGAAATGCAACAGGTTCTTCTGATTAAAACAGGTTATGTTTTCAAAGTTGTTTTTAAGTTTTAGGTAAAGCAACTAACTATCCTGGTTTGCCTACAACCATGGAATATCCTAGGATGCAGGAATTTCAGTGTTAAAACTTGCGAGAGTCCTGGGCAAACCGGGATGGTGGATCACCCTATTAAATGATGTGAGACTGGCAACCTATTATAGAAAGCATAACCTTTGTGTGTGGTCAGGGTGGGGGGGCCTTTTGTGGTTATTTCATTTTTCTGTACTCATTCCTACATTCGTCCTAAGACAGTCACCAGCTCCGTAACTCTGTAGTGAGAGCTTAAGTATTCGGTGTGAGTGTATGGTCAATGCAGTATTAGAAGGGGCACCAGGCAAGTGTGATGAATAAGGGTGCACTTGGCTGTTCCCAGCATTCATAAACCGGCACCTGTGTAGTTTCACTTTGAAAGGTGTCCATGGCAAGGGGGTATATGTAATATGATGAGCAATGAGGGCAAAGCTGAGGTTAGGGTCTGCGACACAAAGTTGGGCTCAGAGACCCACACACAAGTTTCAGGTAGGAGGTTGGGGTCAATGTTGAGAATCCTAAGCAAGAGGGTCATAGGTGTTTCATGGAAGGCATACAGGCTGGGGCCAGTAAATAGAGATGCAAGCCAGACAGGGGCATAGGACCCCTGTGGTCAGAGCAGAGGGGAATCTGGAGCCCAGAGACCCAAACTGTGCCAGAGGGTACAATCCAGGAGCGATTCCAACATCTGGAACATGGCTGAGAAACTAGAAATATGAAGGGAAATAAAAGACCTCGGGGGAACCAAAATCAGTATCACAGTCCCACGTAAAAGAGCTCCTGCCAGACCATTCCTTAGAGCCTGATTCTAAGACAGTTGGTTTATCTATGCTCCCCTGCAACACAGAATCCAAAATCAGCAACAGAAATGCCACAAGCGGGCACAAGGTGAGCAGAAAGGTGTGTCTACCATCAATCTAATGGCAATAGAGAGAACATAACAATAAAAAGAAAGGATCGGTCTGGTGTCATTTACCATAAGTAACACCTTGACCTTGTGGGTTCCTATTGATAAGAGTCAAATGTTCTGCTCTCACAGATGCCACCCTCCAAGGTCACAGGATGCCTTAATGCCTCTCAGATTTTCAAGGTCACTCACTCATACTTGGAGAATGGATGTATGAATTGTCCTACATTAGAGTACTTCTGAGCAATGAAAGGAACAAACCATTGCTAAGCGGGACGATCTCAAAAACGTTATGACATGAGGCGGGAAGGCAGCTACTGAAGAGCTCATACTGTATGATTTCATTCATATAAAATTCTAGAACAGGCAAAGTTAACCCGTGATGATAGAAATCACAAAGTGGGTCATTCTTAAAGGCAATGGGTCTTTCTTTGACTGGAAAGAGGACATCAAGACTCTTTCTGAGGTGACAGAAACATTCTGTCTTGGTTGGGGAGGTGGTTACACAGGTGTATACCAATTGTCTAATGTATCAACCTAAACACTTCAGATCTGCACATTTTATTGTTTATTAAGTATACACCATTTAAAAATAGTTTCTGAAACACATTTATTGATAGAGTTTTTTTCTAAATCAAAAGTAACACATACCATGTCAACCATCTGCTTAAAAATCAAAATAGTTTTTTAAAATAATACAATCAGGGTGCCTGGGTGGCTCAGTAGGTTAAGTGTCCGACTCTTGATTTCGGCTGAGATCATGATCTCAGGGTCGTGAGGTCAAGCCCGGTGTCAGGCTCCATGCTGAGCGTGGAGCCTGCTTAAGATTCTCTCTCTCTCCTTCTCCCTCTGCCCCCCTCCCCACTTGTTTTCTCTCTCTCTCTCTTTGAAAAAAAATAAATAAACAAAAATAATACAGTTACTCAAGGTTCATTCACATGCACATAGTATGTCTCACCAGCCCCTCCTATATGCCTGGCATTGTGCTCGTCCCTGGGAATACAAAGAGGAATAAATATTATCCCTGCCTTCCTACTACTGACAGGTAGATGCAAGGCCAGATGCTCCCAGTATAACGTGATAAGGTGTGACTAAGAAGAGAGAGGTGGGGAAGGAAGTAGTTGGGAATCTGGGAAGACTTACCAGCACCAGCGACATTTGAGCTGAGCTGTGGAGAATGCAGGTACCACCAAGAAGTTGGAGAAGTGTAAGATGAAGAATTGCAGGCAGAAACGGCATTTGCAAAGAGAGTCACAAAGGATAGTTTTATTGGCGAACAGGGAACCCAGGGCAGCTGGTGCATGGAGTACAGGAGAGAAACAAAAGATGAAATTGAGAAGACACAACAGGGCCAGACGGTGAGAGGCGTTTGGACTTTATCCGACGGCCAACAGGGAGCCCGTGAGAGTGAATGATCGGGATGGTTTTATCATTAGATCACTCTCTGCAGCAATGTGGAGGGTCGCCTGGAAGGGGCCGATGATAGGGCAAAGAGACTGGTTACCCTGTGCCAGGTGACGGATATTAACCGGACTAATGGCGGTGATCATTTCACGGTGTAGACAAATACTGAATCATTATGTTGTATACCTGAAACTCAGATAATATCACATGTCAATTGTACCTCAAACACAAAAATAAGATTATAAAGGTCCCCTCTTTTTAACCCACCAATTAAATTTTGTAAATGTAATTATAAGAGAGAGTGTTACTGACTGAAACCGCCAGAGACACACACAGAGACTGTGTGTGCCCAGTGAGCACAGCTGTGAACTCCAGGAGAGCTAAGGGAGGAACACACTAAGGCAGTAGGTAAGGGGATGGGGCTTTTCTGGCAGAAAACAAAAATCCATAGGATTTAGCAACATCGAGAATAAGAAAAGGGGAACAGCTGGAGATAACTTTAAGACACTCAGCTACAGCATTTAGCCCAGAGGTGACTTTTTTTTTTTTAAGATTTTGTTTATTTATTTGTCAGAGAGAAAGAGACTGAGCACAAGCAGGGGGAGCGGCGGGCAGAGGGAGAAGCAGGCTCTTCGCTGAGCAGGGACCCCGACGTGCGGGGTTTGATCCCAGGATCCTGGGATCATGACCTGAGCCGAAGGCAGACACTTAACCGACTGAGCCACCCGGGCGCCCCAGCCAGAGGTGACTTCCTTTAAGGAGATCACAGCTACAGGCAGAAGTGTACACTGTGAGAGCGAGGAGGGCTTGAGGTGCCTGCAGGACTTCAGCTGCACCTGTCTGGCTGATGTCCAGAATAAACACCGGAAGGAGTTTGGAAGGCAGTGATGGACCAGAGGAGAAGCTGGAGATTCATCCCCCCAAATGCCACCCAGTCCAGCCAGAACTCAAAATGTTGATGAGGGTGGGGTGAATCTGGCCTCATCAAAGTCTTGCTGGGCATACCTGCGTGGCTCAGTCGGTTAAGCGTCTGCCTTCAGCTCAGGTCATGATCCCAGGGTCCTGGGATCGAGCCCTGCATCGGGCTCCTTGCTCAGCAGCAAGTCCGCTTCTCCCTTTACCTCTGCTCTCTCTCTCTCTCTCTGACAAATAAATAAAATCTTAAAAAAAGAGAGAGAGAGAGAGAGAAAGAGAAAGACTTGCTGAAGCATTTGGAACTGAAAAGGACACCTGTCCATGCACAGGTAGGGCTAGCAAGGAGAGCGTGGGCTTTGGAATCAGGAGACCTGAGCTCCAATTCCAGCACTCCACTGGGAGTATGGTGAAAGCTAGCAGAACAGGGGAGGAAGGGAAGAGCAGACAGAGAGAAAGGAGAAGGGTAAAGCCAGCCCCGAGAGGGGTGCTCCTTCCACCGCCATACTGCACCTGAAACCACTCCTTCTCCGGATCCACGAAACACAGCAGAGTGGCCCAGCCAGCTTGTTGAGCATTAGAGAGTTGAGAGCAGTCATAGGCCCAGTAAAAAGAGACGCGGGCATTGAGTAAGTCCAAGCCCTAGTGCTTTTGAACAAGAAAAGTTGCCGAATTTCTGGGATCTGCTACAAAAAGAAAATGTAAGGCTTTCTGTTAAAAAAAAAAAAATTCAGAATATCAAGCTGTCAATAATCGTGCATTAAACCAAACACGGGGCTTTTCTAAGCTCAGAGACCAGTGCAACTGCACAGACTACACACCCATGAACTTGGACAGTTTAATAATCTCTCTGAACGTTAAAATACCCCTCTCTACAGCAAAGATAATGGTCCTTAGTACACGATGTGCTGAGGGGGGATTCAATGTTAACCACGTGTGTGAGACGAGCCTGACCCCAGCAGTGCTCAGTACCTGGTGGGAGTTTTCTCGCCACTGCTCAGCTCCATTTGCCCTCGGAACCAAACATGGTCTCTAGTCAGCAGGCTTCCTAGGGCAGTTACCCAACATCTCCTTAGAAAGTAGTCAGTGGTAGTCCTGGCTTGCCTGGGGAAAAAAGTTTTCAGACGAGGCCCTCATTAAATGATACGCGTCAGACACTCTTAGCAAATATAGCTGCAAAAACAGGAAACAAGGCAATGTTCAAGGAAGCTTCCCTCCCTGAGGAGACACCTCCATTTGTCATGTTTCATTGCCCACACTGTATTGCCAGGCCCTTGTATGTCGTGCTATAAATAACATATTCTACCAGGAACCCTTGGCTGGGACAGAAACAAGGAGTCCGTTTACCGAGAAGAGCAGACAGATGTCGTACATCGTGAAATTATCCGCTTCTGCTGCTGATTCAATCCCCATGCAACTCGGGCCACACAAGGATGGAAGAGAACGGTGTTCTTTTTTTGGTTTTGTTTATGTTTATCATCTAGAAACTGTATTGTTTTGTCTTTAACACTTAGGATTTTTTTGGCAGGGGGTGGGTGGTGGAGGGTTATGGCAAAGGAGGGATCTAAATTACATTTTTCTGTGTAGATATCCTGCAGGCCCAACCCTATTTATTGTAAAGACAGTCTTGCCCTGCCCAGCAGGAATCCCAGTTTTTTAAATTTGAGCATTAATTGAATCTTGGGTTGGATGTGCTAATATATTTTTCTCCTGTGATCTTCTAGGAGTTCTAAAGTTTCCTGTTTCACATTTAGTCTGTGATCCATTTGGAGTTCATCTTGGAAAAGGGTATCAGGTCTGTGTCTAGATTCATTTTTTCTTTTTTTTGTATGTGGATATTCAGTTGCTTCAGCACCATTTGTTGAAACAAATTTATTTTTGTAATATATGTTAAAATAAACATATTCTGGGCCCCTGGGTGGCTCAGTCGTTGGGCGTCTGCTTTCTGCTCAGGTCATGATCCCAGGGTGCTAGGATCGAGCCCCACATCAGGTTCCCTGCTCCACGGGAGGCCTGCTTCTCCCTCTCCCACTCCCCCTGTTTGTGTTCCCTCTCTCGCTGTGTCTCTCTCTGTCAAATAAATAAAATTTTTAAAAATAAATTAATTAATTAATTAAATAAACATATTCTTACGGAAACAAGACACGTTTAATCAGCATTAAACCACCTAAAATCATGTCACATTCCAGGCTTTCGGATCCCCGCAGCAGTATGGCAAGGGAACAGCAGTGGATAAGGGAGTTTTTTCTGAAGGAGTGAGTTTTCTTAAAAATCTTCAAGAATTTATTATATAAGAAGTTCTTAGGGGCACCTGGGTGGCTCTGTCAGTTAAGCATCTACCTTCGGCTCAGGTCATGATCCCAGGGTCCTGGGATTGAGCTCCCTGATCAGTGAGGAGTCTGCTTCTCCCTTTCCCTCTCCCTCTGCCTCTCTCTCTCTTTCTCTCTCTCATGAATAAATAAAATCTTTTAAAAAAGAGATTTATTTAAAAAAATAATAATAATCCTGTTTTGTACTTTTAATTTTTACTTGATATGTTCCTAACAGCTCTTCGTGTCAATAAGTGATATTTTTATATCATCAACTTGATGGATGCCGACATATGATATGCTAACTGACCTACACCTCCTCCCTTTCCTGAACACAGATTGTCTCCACCTCTTTAAGCTTCTGCCTTCCAGATTCCTGTTTTAATGGTACCCACCACTATGGCTTAAGAAATAAATCCAAAGTCCTCCCTCTGTGTTTCCTTTCCTAATTCCCATTTCCTTTCCTACCTCTGAGTAACCATTATTCTAAAGTTAGTGCTTCTCATTCCCCATGCATGAATCTACCCCCATTACTATCTCCAACTGTATCCATTTAACAATGTATTGTATGGCTTTGTAGGCTTTAAATCTATCCTACTGTGTACATTCTTTTGCAGGTTGCTTTCTTCACTCACAATGATGCTGCTAAGTTTTATCCATGTTGTTGTATGTAACTTTCATTTATTCATTTTTAACTGCTATCTGGTATTTATGAGTATACCACAATTGACTCATTCATTTCCTACTGATAGTAAAGATAAAGAATGATGCTATCTTCTGGTATAATCTGTAAGAGTTTCTTTAGAGTCCATACCCAGGACCAGAATTGCAGGGTTGAAGGGTGTATGTATCATTTTTATTATTCAATTTTAACTAAAACTAAAACAAAACAAAAATAGTTCACCCATTTCTCCCACCCCAACCTCGTGCCTCTGGCAACCGCTCATCCTTTCTCTGTATCTATGAGCTTAGTTTATACAGACCTATTTTTTCCTAGATTCCACATGTAAGAGAGATCATAGGGTATTTGTCTTTCTCTGTGTGAGTTATTTTGTTTAGCATAATGCCCTCAAGGTCCATCCATGTTGTTGCAAATGGCAAGATTTCATTCTTGTTTTGTGACTAACATTTCATTACATATGTATATGCCACAAAATTTTTTTATCAATTCATCCATCAATGGACACAGGCTGGGGGCGCCTGGGTGGCTCAGTCAGTTAAACATCTGGCTCTTATTTTGGCTCAGATCATGATCTCAGGGTCATGAAATTGAGCCCTGCGTCAGGCTCCGTGCTCAGTGCGGAGTCTGCTTGAGATTCTCTCTCTCCTTCTGCCCCTCTCCTATTCTCTAAAATAAATAAAATAAATCTTTAAACGAAATGGCCACTTAGGCTGTTTCCACATCTTGGCCACTGTAAATAATGCTGCAATGAACATGGGGGAGCGTATATCTTTTAGAGTTAGAGTTTCCCTTTTCTTTGGATAAATACCCAAAAGTGGAATTCTTGGATCATATGGCAGTTCTATTTTTAATTTTTTGAGGAAGTTCCATACTGTTTTTCATACTGTCTGCCCCAATTGACCTTCCCAACAACAGTGCATGAGGGTTCCCTTTACTCCACATCCTCTGCAGTATTTGTGATTATTCTAGTCTTTTCGATACCAACCAGTCTGACAGATGTGAGGTGAGACCTCACTGTGGTTGATTTGCATTTCCCTCATAATTCGTGATCCTGAGCTTCTTTTCATATACTTTTTGGCCATCTGTATTCTTCTTTGGAAAATTGTTTATTCAGATCTTCTGCCCACTTTTTAATCAGATTGGGTTTTTTGCCATTGAGTTATAGGAGTTCTTTATATATTTTGGATATTTGCCTTTTAAGAGATATATGATTCACAAATATTTTCTTTCATTCAGTAGGTTGCCTTTTCATTTTGCCAATGGTTTTCTTTACTGTGCAGAAGGCTTTCAGTTTGATATCATCCCACTTGTTTATTTTTGCTTTTGTTGCTTTTGCTTTTGGTGTCAGATTCAAAAATTATTGCCAAGAACTATGTCAAGGAGCTTACTGTCTATGTTTTCTTCTAGGAATTATATGGATTCAGGCCTTGCTTTCAAATATTTAACGCATTTTTAGTTAATTTTTTTGTGTGGTGTAAAATAGTGGGTTATCATCATTCTTTTGCATGCAGCTGTCCAATTTTCCCAACACTATTGAAGAGACTGTCTTTTCCCCATAGTATATATCTTGGGCTTCTCTGTTGTAAATTAATTGGCCATATATATGTGGGCTTAGGTCTGGGATCTCTATTCTGTTCCATTGATCTACATGTCTGTTTCTATGGCAATACCACACTGTTTTAATACTGTAGCTTTGCAATATAGTTAGAAATCAGGGAGCATAATATCTCCAGTTTTGTTCTTCTTTTTCAAGATAGCTTTGGCTATTCAGGATCTTTTATGGTTCCATACATATTTTAGGATTGTTTGTTCTATTTCTGTGAAGAAATGCCACTGGAATTTTTATAGAGATTGCACTGAAACTGTATATTGTTTGGGGTAGTATGGAACATTTTTACAATATCAATTCTTCCAATCCATGACCATGGATTTCCATGTATTTGTGTCTTCTTCAATTTCTTTCAACAATGTCTTATAATTTTCAATATACAAGCCTTTTACCTCCTTGGTTAAATTTTTCCCTACACATATGTTATTCCTTCTGATGTAATTGTAAATGGGATTGTTTTCTTAATTTCTCTTCCTGAGAGTTCATCTTTACTGTATAGAAATGCAACAGATTTTGGTGTATTGATTTTGTATCCTGTAACTTTACTGAATTTATTAGTTCCAACCGTTTTTTGATGGCGTCTTTAGGATTTTTTTTGTATATAATATCATGACATCTGCAAATAGTAATAGTTTTATTCCTTCCTTTCTCATTTGAATGACTTTTATTTCTTTTTCTGGTCTAATTGCTCTGGCTAAGACTTTCAACACTATATTGAATAAAAGTGGTAAGAGTGGGCATCCTTGTCTTGTTCCTGATCTTAGAAGGAAAGCTTTCATTGAGTATGATGTTAGCTGTGGGCTTATCATATATGGTCTTTATTATATTGAGGTATATTCCCTCTATACCTGCTTTGTTGAGAGTTTTTATCATAAACTGATGGTGAAGGGCACCTGGGTGGCTCAGTCAGTTGCGTGTCTGGCTCTTGATTTCGGCTCAGGTCACGATCTCAGGGTCATGAGATCGAACCCCACATCGGGCTCTATGCTGGACATGCAGTATGCTTGAGATTCTCTCTCTCTCCCTCTGCCCCTCCTCCCACTCACACTCTCTCTCCCTCTCTCTCTTTCTCTAAAGTAAATAAATCTTTTAAAAAAAATAAATTGATGTTGAATTTTTTCAAATCCTTTTTCTGAATCTATTGAGATGATCATATGATTTTTATCCTTCATTTTGTGTGTATCACAGTGACTGACTTGCAGATATTGAATCATCCCTGAATCCCTGGAATAAATCCCACTTGATCATGGTATATGATCCTTTAACGTATTGTTGAATTCAATTTGCTAATATTTTGTTAAGGAACTGTGTTCTTTAATTAATGGGCAGACATGTATTTTAAAGATTTAAAGATTTTAAAGCTGTTTTGTTTTTGCTTTTTTCCCCCCTGAATGCCTTGATTTATAAGGTGTAAGAGTTTCCTCCAAAATACTCTAGGATCTCTGTGGCAGGCCAGTGGGGAAGGTAAACAAAGTAGGACATGACAGAAAATGGTCAAAATCAATTGAACTGTAGTAATATCACAAAAAATGGTGCTCAGCAGTATAATACATAACACACTAATAGAGGTAGCAGACTGTGGCTTCTTCTCACTCTATAGACAGATCCAAAATGGCACAACAGTAAATTTGGGGTGCTTCTGTTGAGCTCTGGAATCAAAAGCTCTATGCACACACACAGCCAGTTCATGATGATGAAGTCAATCCAAAAAACCAGTAATTCAAATGACTGGTTTGTGAGATAAAACAACCAGTTGTCCAGTCCTCTGATCAGATAAACTGAACTAAAACTCCCACATATCAGAACTTTATGATTAAAATGAAATTTGGAGTCTTTAATAGACAATCTCTTTATCCTAAAAGTAACTCTAACACCCCTCATTTCTGGCCAAGTCATTATGATAAATATTTCAGGCTGTTGAGACCTGTGAAGCCCTTGAAATGACATTGCAAAGGCATCAACCTGGCTTATCTGTGTAAAAGCCAGGCTTTAGCATGTAGATCCATAATGGATGTAGTTCATGCAATATCCTTCCTATGTTAGGGCATTTGCAGTCTTATGAGTTCCACGTTCCCAAGGTGGAAGTCAGAAATGATTTTCCCAGCTTCCTCTGCAACTAGGGCAAAGACATGTGACTTAACCCCAACCAATCACGTGCACCTTCATGAGATTGTTTTTTCAGTTGTGTTAGGAAAAGTCTCAAAAAGGAATACATATAGAGGGAATTCTGGAAAGATGAAGGCATGGGCATAGTTTTTTAATCCCACTGAATTCTCAGATAAAAAGATAAAGCAGCTAGATAGCAAAACCGCATTGTCATGGACAACGTTTAAACAAAACTGGATCACAACATTTCCTTCTCAAACCCCGAAATATAAAATCATCCACTGTCACACCGTCTACAAGGTCTCAACACCTGTGCAAGAGGAAGCAGATTGAAGCAAAAGGGCATCTGCTGGACTTGAGAGTTGGAAAATTCCCAAGTACCCAACAGGAATGCAAAGGAGAGCTCAGTGGGACAGCTTGAGACCAGCAGCTGAAACCAGAAGGGCTTTGCCCAATCCAACAGTGAGTGAGTACAAGAGACTTTCAGTAAGGACTAATGGGTCTGGAGAAGTCAAGCTCCAGCGAACTCCTGAAGCCATTAAGGTGAGGCTCCCTTTCAGGACAGGCCTCCACACTGAGGGGAAGCTTCTGGAAAATGAATCAAAATTGAGGTGGATAGAGACAAAGAGACAATCCAGTTAAAAGTGAGGGAGAAGAACAGAAACAACACTGTCAACCATGCCTCCTTCCAAAAGTTCAAGAGAATTGATTTCTTAAATAAACAACATAAAAATATCAAGATGAAATCCCATATGAAGTTATTATAAGAAAAAAGAGATAAAGAAGCTGAAAAAAAACTCTATAAATCATGAAAACCCACCAGAAGGGCATGTGTAAAACCTGTAACCTTCTATTTAAAAAAAAAAAAACCTAAAATAAATTTTTAAAGGATACAAGCCATAAAAGAAAAACATAAATCAAAACTAAGAAAAACTCAGAAATGAGATACCAGAACTCCAGAAATACTGTACATAAAGGAAAACATCATCCCAAAAATTGGAAATGAAGAGAAAATTGAAATGAATAAGTACAATAGCTAATGCCTTAAGAAAATAGAAAATGTTTCAAAAGGAAATTTTAAAATAAAAATTTTTAATTTTAATTTTAATAAAAAACCGACTCTTGGTTTTGGCTCAGTTTATGATTTCAGGGTCCTGAGATGGGGCCCCACATCAGGCTCTGCGTTCAGGAGGGAGTTTGCTTGAGGATTCCCTCTCCCTCTCACCCCACCCCTCCCCCTGCTCTCTCTCTCTCTCTAAAACTTAATTAATTAAAAAGAAATGAAGAAAAATAAAGAGGATAAGGAAGAAATTAGCAAATATGGACAATATGCAAAGAAGATCCGACACAGGATAATAGGAGCTGCTGAAGAAGAAAACCAAAGCAAGGGAGCAGAACAAACACTAAAAGCTTTATTTCAAAAACTATTCAAGAAAGAGGAAAAAGTCATTGAAACTACATATTGAAAGAGTGCATGGAGTAGCTAAAAATACCAACCCAGAATGATGACCAACACCAAAATATATTCTAGAAAAGATTACTGAAGATGAACCAGTGGCGAGCTTTATGATAAGGAAATTTTCTCATCAGACTTTTGACAGCAAGACTCTATGCCAGAAGAAAATAAAATAATGTATTAATAATGTAATAATTAATGTATTTAAAACTGACTTTAAAGTATAAAGGGCACAAACTGTTAACATGAAAGAAATCAGGGAATATCGTTGCCATCCACAACCCTTTCTAAAGAATCTTCTAGAGATCAAGCCTCAGACAACCAAAATGGCCAGAGACATTGACCTAAGGATTGATGAAGAGCATTTGACATACTGAGATCCATAGAACTAAAACGAAGTAAGGCTTAAGGGGAGAGAGTAGACTATTTGACGACTATATGCTCAGGTCAAGTAGATAGTACAGCACAGCTATTTAAATGGGGGGAATGAAAACATCTGAGAAAGTAATTCCATTTGTTCACAACAACTCCATTTGTTCACAGTAATTCCATTTGTGGTGGTAGTAATAGTAATAGTAGTATTGTTAGTCTGAGACTTTATATGAGATAAAATAAATGAGTAATTATAAGATATTCTGATTATATCATCCTTTGTATTTAGGGATTAAGATCATCAGTAGGAAAGAAAGGACCTACAGATTTAAGAAACAAAAGGTTAAGTTTAAAGCCTAGTCAGGGGCGTGCCTGGGTGGCTCAGTCGGTTGGGCACCTGCCTTCAGCTCAGGTCATGATCCCAGGGTCCTGGGATCGAGCCCCGCATCGGGCTCCCTGCTCAGCGGGCAGCCTGCTTCTCCCTCTCCCTCTGCCTGCTACTCTACCTACTTGTGATGTCTTCTCTCTGTTTCAAATAAATAAATAAATCTTAAAAAAAAAAAGCCTAGTCATAAATTTGAATTAGAAGTACCAGTTATAAACTCATGAGGTACTTTTTCTATTTTGTCTTAAAAACACATATAATATTACATGAATATTTATATATATCCTTGTTCTGTCCACTGAAGAGACCTAGAAACAGTGGCCAACCTAGTAGCAATAAACACTATTAATGGCCAGATCGTGGTCTTGAAATGCCATTTCGCACTAAAAGAAACAAAGCCTTCTTGGAGAAATGACTGATTCTGGTCTGAGGCACAAAATGCACAAATGAGCCTGTCATGCCAGACAGTGTGGAAACTACTAGAGACCACAAGGGTCATGTCAAAAGGACTCAGGGACCAAACCGAGGAGGCTTCTACTAGCAAAAGACAGAACAAGTGGAGCTTTGAAAATGGAATCTGCAATTGACTGAAACATCACTCATGTTTTAATCAAATATGTTTTGATCCAGGAAGTCATGATAATATATACATTTTATAACTAACTGGTCACCTTTAGAGAATGATAGAGTAATAGGAACCAATTTATGGTCTTGAAAACTACTAAATAAAGGGAAAGGAAAATATCAAACAGTTATCCTGCCTTTCGATGCCTTTCTGATGTGAACAATAAGGGTAACCCAGAAGTAGGTAAGGGGAAGAGTATATCTTTATTAAATTATTCCAGCTAAAAATTCTTAGAGAAATAGTAAAATTAGAAAAATCACCACTTTGCCATTCCCAGTGAATTGATGGATCTGGACAATAACTACTGATAGCTGCTGTCATCACAGAAATAAAGACAATCAGACATTATGTGCATCCTAATAAAAGAATATCCCATAGGTGATGTGGTACGTGTCATAATGCATCACATGCTATAACAAACCATTTCACTATTGGGATGCAAAATTCGATCACTTGGTGAAGGTGGTATAGGCATGGGATTTTGATTTGGAAAAGAAGGTTTAAAAAAATTTAAAAATATAAAAGAGGAAGAAGTCACCCGGTATTCACTGTGGCAAGGGGGCAGAGCACAGAGAAGGGAGGCACCTAGCTTTCATGGGCAACTTGGCGGGGGTTCTAGTAACAGCACCTCAAACCCCATGTTGGCAGCGGTCAATTTCCTTCTGGAACAGTCCAGCAATGTAATCAGTGTAATTCAGCCACCGTTTCTAAGCGCAAAACTCTCTTGGAAATTCTCTGAGCTACTTTATTGCTCTTACTAGATTCCCCCACCCCCAAAATGGATTCTGTTGTTTATAATTAAAGGACCCTGACTGATACAGGATCCAAAGGGTAGACAATAGTGTGTTGCGCCATGTGCGCGCACGTGTGTGTGTGTGTGTGTGTGTGTGCGTGTTTAAATTAATGAGTCTCCATGCATTGCCATTAATTTCTCCAAATTCATTTTAAAAGCCTAGAGCAGCCGACAAAAAGGGGCTATTTGCTTTGATCAGTGTTTGCCTCTGAAAGCCTTCAAGAAGATAAGCAGAAGCTTGGCTTTCGGAGAACTCTGTGTATTTGACAGCCATTGGGAGTGTATGTACAGTAATCTTTGGTTTTATATAAACCTGACAAGAGAGTGACAATGACAAGCCTTTCTTGGAAAATTCTGAAAGAATCGTTTATGCTGGAAGCAATTAAGCCTGAAAGCGCACTCCGTGTTCATGTTTATTCAACATCTACATGTCTTTTCTGTAGCACACTTTCTAGTACTTCCAAAGGTTAGTTTGCATATGTATTGTGGTAAACTGTAATAGAAGTTCAGAAATACTCCCTGCTTCTGCCTAGGGGAGAGTAAGACTTTCTCTTCCTAATCATGTTGGCCTTGGCCATTGGACCTGATTGGGCCAACAGAAGGTGACAAGTAATGTATGTCACGTCCTGCTCTAAGAGCCAGTTTGGGCTTTGCCAAGCTCTCTTTTTCCTCCACCCTGGTGTTCCAGATAGAAGCTTCTCAGTCAGCCCGAGTCCCAAGGAAAGATGACGTGGCGTGGAGCCGTAGTTCACCCGCAATGGACGCAACGTGTATGTGGAGACACAGTGGTAAGCTGCTGAGACCTAGAGCCCTTTTACCCTGGTGGAACTTGGCTTGTGTGGTAATTGCTCATTATTGATACCAGTTACGACTACGTTGAGATCTAGGCCTGAGTCGGGTGAATGACAGAGGCTCCTGCTCTTTTTTTTTTTTTTTTTTAAGATTTATTTATTTATTTATTTTGGAGAGAGGAGACGGGCAGAGGGAGGGAGAGAGAGAATCTCAAGCAAACTCCCCACGGAGCTTAGAGCCTGGCTCAGGGCTCAATCTCATGACCCATGAGATCATGACCTGAGCCGAAACCAAGAGTCAGCCACTTAACTGGCTGAGCCACCCAGGCGCCCCCAAATATAAGATTTAGGAGCAGTGTTGGAAGTCGGCTGTGCAGCAGGCAGAGCACCAGACCCAGAGTCCAGGGGCGCACATCCTGGTTCCCTCCCACCACCACCATCTGTGTGATGTTGGCCATCATCTCAACATCTCTGAGCCTCGGTCCTTGTATAAAGAGATACTGATAAAACTGGTCCTGGGTGTCAAATGAAAGAATCCATGTAAGTCACTTTGAGTTCTAGAACAGGTTGAAATGTCCAAGGCATGGGACCTGGCTGGACAGGGACGTGAGTGAGTCCAGAAGTCTGGAGGGATGTCTCATCCGGGACAGTAACCCCTGGACTTTTGTGGCGGGGTACTTGGAGATCATAGGACTTTTGAGTTACTGAAATGTCTTTTACAGAATATATAAAATGTACTCTGAACTTCTGAAAGACTAAGGAATTACTAAATGGAGACATTTCATGTACCACCTAAAATTCAGGACCTCTTGTAGGTTAGACATGGTGAGAGGTAACGTTCTCCCTGCTGTCATGGAGAGGCATAGAACCCATCTGTAAGCATAAAAGCCCTATTCACACATATGTACATTTGTAATCAGGGCAAAGTAGATGCTGAAGCCAGCCTGAAAAGCTCCGGGACGGAAATGAACTTTGCTCTCTGAGTTAGTGAATTCCAGTCTTGGAAAGATCCTTAAGGGAAAGACAAATGGACTAACACATATTGAGTGCCCTCTGCATGTCGGAAACTGTACATAAGTTATCTCTAATTTTCACAACAACTCTGCAAGGTCTGAAGTTTAAGAGGGTTGTATAACCTGACCAGTTCACACAGCCCGCCGGTGACAAAAGCATTTGCAGTTCTTACCTGTCTGACCCCAAAGCTCAGTCTCTTTCCACTAGACCAGCCCATGGGCCAAAGCCAGCCTGCCACCTTTATTTTTGTACTACCTGTGCATCAAGAATGCTTTTTATATTTTTAAATGCCTAAAAAAATAGTAATAATAATAAAAATTTGTGACATGAAAAAAAAACATGGACTTCAAATTTCCATGTCCATAAATAAAAGTGTTACTGAACAATAACCACACCTATTTATTTGCATGTTGTCTGTCTATGGCCACTTGTGTGTTCTGACAGCAGAGTTAAGTGGTTGTGACAGACACTGCAGGGCCCCCAAAGTCTAAAATATTTACTACCCTGACTTTTACAGAGAAAGTTTGCCCACCCCTGCCCTGGACCACATAGCCTTGTAGGCGATCCAGCCTTCTCCTTCTACCAGTGAGAAAGCAGAAGTCCCTAAAGATTATATAAATGTGCCCCAAGTTAAGAAGAAACACGGGTCTGGCAAATAAGAAATACCAAGTGGTCAGCATGGCAGGTGGAGAGGGATGGCAGACTGATCAGTCCCCAGGGCCTGCCGTGATGGGGAGGGTGCCCAGGGTGAGGGCAGAGAAGTGAGCCAGCTCAGGAGGGTCCTGGAGTCACACTGGACAGGTAGACCCTGGTGAAAAAAGATGGAATCATTTTGGGAAAATGGAATGACAAGGAGACAAGATATTCAGGGGAGACGGTGTCATCTAAGGCAGGGAGCCTGGACCTAGGAGGTAGCTAAGGGTGGGGAGAACCACCAAACAGGGCAGAGAAACTGTCTTTCACTCAGTGAGATGATAATAAGTGAAA
Organism: Callorhinus ursinus; assembly: GCF_003265705.2. NCBI lineage: Eukaryota > Metazoa > Chordata > Mammalia > Carnivora > Otariidae > Callorhinus > Callorhinus ursinus. The sequence goes on from NW_027397088.1 coordinate 7,810,708, forward strand.
ATGTGTTATGGCCACAGAATGATGTTAATAACATATTAATGAGAAAAAATTGTTTATAAAATGTGATTTTTAAAGAAGTTACATATTATGGGTGTATATAAATTTAGTATATATATATGGATATATATTCACTTTTTTCTTCTCTTTTTTTAAGATTTTATTTATTTTTTTAACATTTTTTTTAAAGATTTTTTTTTTATTTATTCATTTGAGACACAGAGATACAGAGAGAGAGAGAGAGACAGAGAGAGAGAGAGAGCATGAGCAGGGAGAGAGGCAGAGGGAGAAGCAGGCTCCCTGCTAAGCCAGGAGCCCGATGTGAGGCTCGATCCCAGGACCCTGGGATCATGACCTGAGCTGAAGGCAGACGCTTAACCATCTGAGCCACCCAGGTGCCCCTAAAGATTTTATTTATTTATTTGAGAGAGAGAGCACAAGCAGGTGGGAGGGGCAGAGGTAGAAGGAGAAGCAGGCTCCGCACTGAGGAGGGAGCCCGACGTGGGGCTCGATGTGGGGCTTGATCCCAGGACCCTCGGATGATAACCCAAGCTGAAGGCAGACGCTTAACCTACTGAGCCACTCAGGCGCCCCTGGATACATATTCATATACACAAAAAACGTAAAGAGAGAATCACGTCAAACTTCTAACAGGGAGTACTTCTGTGTGAGAGAGGAAGCTTTCACACCCTGCACACCTATACACAATTCTCTTGTCTGAATTTCTAACTTGAGAATGTGATACGTGTAAACCTTAAAAATAAAATGAAAGCCCTATCATCTATAAAGTAAACAGAGCCTAAGAGCTTGTTAAATGTGTTACCATGGAAATAACTAAGACTAGCTCCCAAAAGCTATTAGGTTGGTAAAATTCAAGTATGGCCTATAAACTAGTCAATGGTTTGGTGCCAATATCAATTTCCTGGTTTTGATAGTGAACCCTGTTACGTAAGATGCCAGGCCCCGGGGGAAGCTGGACAATAGATACATGAGACCTCTATTTTTGCAACTTCTTGTTTGTCTATAATGAAATTTAAAAGTTGAAACACCTATTAGGTTGAACTACACGAATTTGTCGATACTGGGCTGTTTTTGACCCCCCCCCCCAAAAAAAACAATTCATAGAACTTAACTATATAATTAATCTAAAGAAAAGCTTTAACCTAACCAAATGTATGTGAGCCCATCCAAAGGACACTGGTCCCAGACGCAGGGTGGTCTGAGAGTATGAGGACTCAGTGGCTCTGTGGGGCAGGAGTGGTCAGCAGGCTTTCTCTGGGGTGTCAGCTCCCTCGGTTCTGACCCCACCCTCATGAAGGACCACTAGGAGCGTGGGGACCCTGACTACCAGAAGGATGCACCCCTCTTGACACACAGGCTTACCTATCGCTCCTCTAAGGGTTTCGTTCTCACGAAGCAACCAGAACAGTTCTGGGTGAGGAGACAAAATTAAGTGTCAGGCTCTACAAAGCTAAGGGTAGCCCTTATGCAAGTGATGGTCACATGCCGGTCCACCCCTGTGAGGACGTCGCTGCTGAGGGTACAGCTCGACTCTCTTGTGACACGACTTCTGAGTGACCAAAGACATTAAGTAGGAGAGCAGGCTTCAGCAAGAAGGAGGACTTTTTAGCAGTCACGCCACAGAACAAAGGATTCTGGTGCTCAGGTCACCCTTCTGACATGGTTAGGAAGTGTGGGTGATATTTAGGCCGAGGAAAAAGAGCACATTTTCTGTTAGGTAGCGTTTGACACAAATCTCACAAACAATATAAACTCTGGGACAGGATTGAGGGATACATGCTCCCAGGTTAGTAGCCTAAACAGTAGAATGCCAGTAACGTCCTTGAGAAAAACGGTCAAATAAATTACTTTAGAAAGTGTTTTTTCATTTTGTGTCCAAAAACAAACAAGAAAACCCCAAACCACCACCACCACCAACAAAAACCCCACCTAACTAAAAGTCTTAAAATTAAATGGGGTACTTACCTTTTCCTTAACTTTTTTCCCCTGTTACCACGCTCTTTTCAGCACTAAAAAAAAAATACTTTAGAGAGCACTAAGTATGTGTGTTGAGAGAACAAAACTGGCAAAGGCCAGTGGTAGACACCAGGGAGGGGTCACCTGAGAGGAGCATGAAAGGGGTGATATGTGTCCGTCAGCTACAGCCGTTGTAACAGTGCGCCACAGACTGGGAGCTTCGACAACAGACATTTATTTCCTCACAGTTCTGGAGGCCAGAGGTCCAAAACTGAGGTGTCAGCAGGGTTAATTCCTTCTGAGGACTGGGAGGGAGACTCTGTCCCGGGCCTCTCTCCAAGTTTCTGGTGGCTTGCCGGCAATCTCTGCCTTCATCATCACATGATGCTCTCCCTGTGTCTGTGTGTCTGTGTGTCTGTGTGTCCCTGTCTGTGTTTGTTTTCTTTAAGGACACCAATAATGCTGAATTAAGGGCGCCCCCCCCAAGTCCAATATGACCTCATCAGAACTAATCCCATCTGCCATGACCCTCTTTCCAGACAAGGTCACATTCTGACATGCTGGGTGTCAAGACTTCAGCATATGAATGTCGGGGGACACAAGTCAGCCTATAAGAATATTCACACTGGAGGGGGAGACGAACCATGAGAGACGATGGACTCTGAGAAACAAACTGAGGGTTCTAGAGGGGAGGGGGGTGGGGGGAAGGGTTAGCCCGGTGATGGGTATTAAAGAGGGCACGTCCTGCATGGAGCACTGGGTGTTACATGCAAACAATGAATCATGGAACATGACATCAAACACTAATGATGTAACGTATGGTGATTAACATAATAAAATTTTTTTAAAAATTAAAAAAAAAAAGAATATTCACACTGGGGACACCTGGGTGGCTCAGCCAGTTAAGTGGCTGCCTTCAGCTCAGGTCGTGATCCTAAGGTCCTGGGATCCAGCCCCACATCGGGCTCCTTGTTCAGCGGGGAGTCTGCTTCTCCCTCTGCCTGACACTCCCCCTGCTTGTGCTCACACGCTCTCTCTCAGATTTAAGAAATAAACAATAAAAAGTAAATAAAAGGATGAACTTTAAAAAAAAAATATTCACACTGAAACCTCCTGAATTCCTCTGGTTTTCACTCTTGTTGCAGTTGCCCCTACTTATGCCTCTTTCATTAAATATGAATATCTGAAACATCAGGAGAGCTGCCAAAGGGGTAGAGAAAATTAGAGAGAGAATCCCTGAAATCAAATGATTTCGAGTAATATATAGAAGGTGGCGTCGCCCGGACATCGGAACACGTGGCTCTGACTCCAATCAGCGGGAGAAATGTGAGCAAGCCACGTGGCTGCTGAGCTGCGGGTTCCTGCTCTGTGTGGCGAAGGGGCTGTACACCAGCTAGACGGAGGCCCCCAGCCCCAGACACTGACTGTCAGAACCAAAACCTGAGCCCAGGGCTCTTTTTGCCTGGACTTTTCTCCACGATGTCTCTCTCTCTCTCTCTCTCTCTCTCTCTCTCTCTCTCTCTCTCTGAGATTCCAGGCCGAGTCTGTCTTTTTAACTCTAACTACATGCTTTAAATCTAACCTTCCCTCAAAACCCCTGACCCACCTAAAGATCAGTAAGTCACCCCATAATCTTTTTAGAAGGCCTGGTAACTGGGCAGCCTATAATTTCCTGGACTCACATCACCCATCCCCACAGAGCACTGCACTGTTCTCGGCGGGACAATTGCTGGTATTTAGTAGACTCTGGATTTGCTCGTCTCAGCAGATGGTTTGCCACGGCCACAGTCCACACAAGGCTGTCTGGACATCTCACGCTGAAACCAAGGTTAGGCAGTATTACAGGTTTGCATAAAATCAGATCCAGCACACCAAAGTTGGGTTCCTCCCACTGCTATGCCCAGCAAGGACCTCCACAGGGGTGCCACACATCTGAAAATGGAAAAAGTTTAACCATTTACCTTTCCTCCAACTGTCTGCCATTTTCCAGTCACAAATAGCATAAGAAGTCCTTTTTCTTCCTCCCTGTGAGAAGAGTCTGAAAATGGCTAACACAGATTGCTAGTTAGCATTAACCACAGTGAGGGGAAGATGTAAGATATTAATGTTACTTTTTCATACAGCGGTGTGAGCATTTGAAGGTAATAATAAAGTCTTGTGTACAGGGTCAAACACCACAATATGTACATATCACTAACATGTGTTTGCCAAATAGGCCATAACAGCTCTAAATAGACTGTCTCGGAATGACTAATAAATAATAAGCATCTTGCCTTCAAAATTAACAACAGAAAAGAAGTATATTATTGGGGCCCTGCAGTCAGGAGGAGCCTGACGTCTCTTGACGTCAGAGAACTTCAGAATCTAGATCTGCAAAGAACCTTTGTGTCCCTCACACTCTAGACTGCCTGGTCCTCCATATGCAGTAGCTTGCCCAAGTTCACGCAAGGTAAAGAAGGAAATACCCACAGAATCTTCCCGTCTGAGGCCCTTCCGATCTCGGGCGTTGGTGTAGATACACTGGCCCTGGATGCAGGAGTCCGGCATTTCAGCCCCAGCTCTGCTTCTGTATGACCTGGGGCAAAGCACTAAAATCTCATGGGACAGCACGTTCCTCTGTATTCGAAGCCGCGGCGCCTACTTCACCGTGCGGCTGAGGGGTTAAATGAGATAGCACATGTACCAGAACTGGGTAAATGAAAAAAACGAAACTAGAAGAAACGGGCCAAGCAATAGTATGAGTAAGAAATGCTGTATTTTTTAAAGCGAGACTGTTAACGACGATAATAAAATCTGAGGGAGCCAACTGCCTTCAAAGTTGACAAACACCACCATGCTGGCAGCGCTACTATTTACCCCTGGGCTAATAATAACACCGGATATTTATTCAGACCTTTTCTGGTTTCCAATCCCTTTAATACAGCCATTTGAATTGATTCTCACTGAGGAAACCAATATGGAAACCAAATTTCAGAGAAGACAGAAACTTCTCCAAGGTCATGGAGTCAATAAACGACAGAGCTAGACTTCCAATGCTACATGACGTCCTCCATCAACAAAACCACGTTGCCTCTGGACAGAAACTGGCTAGTCTGGGCAGACTAGTATTGCCCATTGTTGACAAAGAGTCATCAGGACCAAGAGTGTTGCTGGGCTTGTCTGTAATATCACATGGAGAGTTCTGGAGTGCCAAGTGCCCAGCTTTCTCCCCACGCAGGGCACACCTCACACCAATCACCCAAGTGGGAGACACTCCATTTCAACTTCACTCTCAGGGCAACAGGAATTGAGGTTAGACCCAGCCCACGTGATGTCCCAGATCTCGCATCCTCCCTCTGGCTGTCATCACCTCATGTAATTCAGTACAATTCCCGGAGTCCTTCCTCATCCCTGATCCCAGATCCTAACCAGACCTGCACATAAAAACAATAATTTTATCCCTGGATAAAGAGAAATGTTCATGGTACTAAATCTCTCATAGATCATAGGGTAAAGAAATCAATCAAGTATCCAGATATTTTATTTGTTTGGTACCAATCGTAGGCATGTGTGAAATTACTTACTTGAATGTGTAAATTTGTTTTTTATCAGAGTATTTTTCACTGTAGAAAGAGCCAGAGACACAAAGGAAGGCTTTCTGTTCCTCAGTCTCCTCCAGTTAAAATTATAGTTACTTCTGGAAGGCGTTTTAGCATTATCCATCAAGCACTTTAAAAATGTTCCTACCCACTGACCCAGCGATTCCCTTTCTAAGAAACATTATCAGAAATTCAGACAGAGAGACATGCATGAAGATATCATCCCTTACAATTGGGAAGAGTTAACCATAAGTGTCAGTGTTCACCACTAAGAGGAAATGTACCAAAATGTTAACAATGCTTGCCTCCTGGCAATGGGATTATGACAGAATTTTATTTAATTTTTTATATACCTCTGTATTTTCCAAAATTATCTAAAATGAGAAACAACTCAAATATCCATTAACAGATGAGTGGATAAACAAAATATGATCTATACATATGATGGAATATGATTCAGTCTTAAAAAGGAAGGACATTCGAACATGTGCTACAACATGGATGAACCTGGAGGACATTTATGCGTATTTTACCAAAATTAAAATTTTTAAAGGAAAAAATCATAATCAGAATGTGTTTTACTCTGATACTCAGGGGGGTTGGGGGAGGGGGGCGAATTAAGGGACAATTAAATTAAAATGCTGGTTTTGACGAGATGATGTCCCTTCCAGCCTTACCTGCCCATGACTTAATACCACGTTCAACATTCAGCCTCAATATAAATGTGATGAATGCTCCAAGGCTGGCAAAGAAGAGATCTCCAGACTCAAAACTCAGACGCATGGAGAGCTCTTATTTAGGTAGAAAGAACTAAGCCTACTTATTTCCTTTTAATAAGTTGCTTTATGTTTTATATAAAGTATAAGCCAGAGAGAGAGAGAGAGAGAGAAGGAGGAGGAAGAAGGGGGACGAGTAGCATGAGGAGGGAGCGGCAGGAGGAAGGCAAGAGGAGAAAAGAAAAGAAATCCCAAATTCAAACTCAGCATTTTGCAGTTACAAGATATACTTGCCTTTGAAAAAAAAATGTTTTTCATAATCATAAGAAATAGAAATTGAGGCTAGTGTCCCATTACCCGTGAATTTCCTGTATTTTGTCACCTTTGTTCCATTCGGATGAGTGATGATACTTGGCAAACTGTGCTACACCTTCCTGTTCAATGAGCTGCAAAACAAAGAGGTGTTGGAGTCATGACTGTGTTTCTAGCCATGGCTTTCGTAAATCAACTAAGGCTAGAGAAGCTGTTGTTTACAAACTAACCGAAGAGCTGTGGTATTGCCATTTAACTGCTGTTAGCAGCTACGATCCAATAGAGTAAAATAAAATGACTGCAAATGGAGGTATGATGCACTTGTGTTCAAGTATTGATCCGCTATCAAGCACTGAGTCCCCTAAGTTCCATGCAAATCTTTTATTATGGTCCAATACACATAACATAAAATGTATCATTTTAATCATTTTTAAGTGCACAGTTCATTCCTATGATTGTGAAACCATCACCAACCTTATAACTTCCAGAATTTTCCATCTTCCCAAACTGAAACCCTCTACCCATTACATAACTCCCCCTTGCTCCCCTTCCCCCTCAGCCCCTGGCAACTACCATTCTACTTTCTGTTTCTCTGAATTTGACTACTCTAGGGACCTCATATAGCTGGCTTAGTTCACTGAGCATAATGTCCTCAAGGGTCATCCATGCTGTAGTCTGCATTAGAAGCGCCTTCCTTTCTAAGGCTGAATAGCAGTCCGTTTTATGTACATACCACATTTTGTGTATCCATTTATCCGCCCAAGGATACTTGGGTGCTTCCACCTCTTGGCTGTTAGGAATGATGCTGCTGTGAACATGGGTGTACAAATATTCACCACAAGTTTTAAGAATTGGTGAGGAAAATGTGTCCAGGAAAATTAAGTAAGTGACCTCTCTCCCTGGTGCCAGGAAATCACTCATTTTGTAGAATCAGAAAATGGTAGCGCAGGAAACACTATACAATCATCATTGATGTTTATTTATAGATGAGGAAATGGACATAAAACGACTTAACTAGGATGGTTTATTTAAAAAAAAAAAAAAACTGTTCAGCTCCTACGTTTGGGGAGGAGCAGTACCCCTCTCCCAGGCAAAAGTATCTACCCAACTTGTCATGCCACATACCTCAAATTCCCAACACCAGAGATTTATTTACTTAGATGAAGGCGCTGGTACTTTTACCAGGAATCTCCTAGTAGAATTAAAATAGCTCTGAGGGGAAAGTCACTATTGATCCACACTCCTTGTCTTAAAAACTGGTTTTCCACAGGACAAGAAGCTCACATTAGGGTTCTTAGGGACAGGAGATGGTTGCAGGGTCACAAGGAATTTTAAGCACAGATACTCTACAAGGAGAAAATCAGCTCTTGAGGAGATCAGGGCACCCAGAGGGAGGCAATCCCAGTGCTGAGAGTCTGAAGACCCAGAAAACTGAAGTTAGATAAGTGTAAAGACCAAGTCAGGCAACATATTATGATTTTCTCTCTGGCTAGCTTGTCACTGCATCTTGTCCTTCGTGCCAAAGTCTAGGCCTTCTATAAATGACTTGAAGACATGACTCAGTTCTGGAGGTTAATGAAGTATTTTGCTAGGTTTTCTCAGCCATATAAGGGAAGAGTCCTTTTTTCTCCTTTCAGCAAGAATGGAAAATGCCCACATGTATCACCAACCGAGGAAGTCAATTTGCATCAACAGGTTTCAATCTCTCCAGCTGTCAGATGTGTTTCGTGATGGAGTTGAGGTAGATCTGTCAGTAAAGGTGGTATTTGAAGACCGGGAGTACTCCATTACAACACAGCTCATTAGCACAAGCATCTGAACATTCTACCAGGTCAGAAAGTGTTTTCTAGAAACACAGTAACTATACTGGCCCCATAATAACCAGGTTGATTCTTTTTTTTTTTTTTAAGATTTTATTTATTTATTTGAGACAGAGAGAATGAGAGAGAGCACATGAGAGGGGGAAGGGTCAGAGGGAGAAGCAGACTCCCCGCCGAGCAGGGAGCCCGATGCGGGACTTGATGCGGGACTCGATCCCGGGACTCCGGGATCATGACCTGAGCCGAAGGCAGTCGCTTAACCAACTGAGCCACCCAGGCGCCCCAACCGGGTTGATTCTTAAGGGGAGTGTGACTTCTCCCTCTACTTCCAACAATGAGATGGGGTTCCACTATGTCTGCGGAAGAATGGTGAGGTCTGAAAGAGAATTCTGGGCCCAAGGAAAGCATACACTTAACAAATGTATTTGACAAACACAAATAATGTATAGGGCCTTTTGTAGTCCTAAATATCAAGGCCAATGACACCTGAAAGCCTCCTACTTATTAAAATGACAACAACTAACTGAGCAATAAGACATAAAATTTACTGTTATATCTGCAAAGAAGTCAAGAGGATATGGAAATTGAGTACTTAAAGCAGAGCCAGGTATTAGTAATTAGGGAAGTTTACACACATTCATCATACAGTTTATGAAACTGGGAATCCATCACACTCTGGGGAAAATCCAGAAGACAGTATTTCTAGGGTCTTGCCACTGTGACATGTCTAGTATCTGATAAGTCAAGTCCACAGGAACAAAGTAAGTTCACACCAAATTAACCTAAACAATAAAAATAAAACAGTAACCCTAATCCAATTCCCATTGTGGTGATGTTTGGTTTGCTTCACTGGCAAGTTAACTGAGTCAACATCTGTTTTATTCCTTCAGGTGTCTTGGGAGGCCAAGCTCACATTACATATTAAATCCTTCCCAGAGGTGTTCTCATCCTCAGCCTCACACGGCCTAAGGAAGCACGCCGGATGGTTTTCAGCTCATGCTTCACTGACAGAGGCCAGAGTACAACCTCACTACAGATCCCATCATGGCGGTGATTGTCACCAAGAACCAGGTTAGAACTGTCAGAGATGCTAATAAAGGTTGCCCCCTTCAGCACTGGTAGACTAGGTTGTATTTTTCCATTTAAGAAAAAATTATGTATGCAAAACACATTCTATTAGTACAGTGTTGTTTTAAAAGACTAGAAAAAAGCATAGAATAAGTCCTTTTATCAGTTTGGTATATATTCTAGCTCCTTTTCTAAACATTTATACATGTCTTACTGCTCACCATCTCGTGTGTTTTGTTTAACAAATAGGGCTCAGATCCTAGGTCTCCGGTAGTTTCCCTGTAGGCTTTTTAGCAGAAATGTGAGGGGTGGGGGGTGGCCTCTGCCGTGCCCCTTGAGCACCTGTTCTTTCAATCTGGCTCCTCTCACTTGAGGAAGTCACATAAAAGCAAAGGCACTGCCTATCTCTACAAAATACTGTGCCAGGACGAATGGGCTCTGGCCAGACCAGAAACCACGCTGGAGACCAGAAGTCGAAATAAAGGTAGCAAGCGGGAGCCAGCACCACATGTAAGGATGCCGGAGGGGGTAGGTGGTGTAGACTAAGCTGGAGGACAGCGTCAAGGGCTCAGAACCAAAAGGAGAGATGGAATCCAAGCATGTGAGCTGGGGCACGAAGGGTGAGCTGCTCTGCTAGATGTAGAGAACCCAGGATGGGGCCGACCCGTGTGCCAGCCCCTGGAAGCTGGGGACGGGGTTGCTGAGAAATAAAGCAGAAAAGTGGGGAAAGAAGACAGGTGTGAGAAACAATCTCCCGGAGCTGCCCCAGTGGGCTCCAGGGCAACGAGGTTGGCAGAATCCCAGCTGAACCACATCACAGGGGAGGTGATGCAGTTCCAGAGATGGGGAAGTGGGGCCCAGAGATGGGTTTGGAGGGATGGATGAGATGAACACACTGGATGGGGAAGATCATGGTAAATTTTTCCTTCTCTATCATTTTCCTTCCTGATCTTATTTACTATAGTGAGTCCATGAAGGCAGGGGGTGTCTAATAAGAAAGTAGGTCACTTGTACCTCCTTAAATCGCCTTCGTCCTTCAACCCCTTTCTTTGGGGTGTCACCCTTGCTTAACTTCCTCTATCCTGACCAGGCTCTGTGCTCCCTAAGGGAAACCCACCATCTTCGTCACGCCCATGGCACTTTGTGGAAAACCCACAGCGGACTTCAGGTTCAGGAAACCAGCCAGCAACATCTTCCCTACCTAACTTTCAGAGTCTCAGCAAGGTTGTGGTCAGAACAGCAGAAGGTCTGAAGCCAACCTAAGCATTCCACGGGCTTCGGGAAAGGCCAGTGGCAAGCTGCTGGGAGAAGTAGCTAGCAATCATCACAGTGGTGGAATCTGTCCAAGATGTCCCAGTAACAGCTGCGCCCCAGGAAGGAAGAGGGAAGAAAAGAGAAAAGATGGGAGAAAGCTACGAACAAAAGACAGAAATAGGAAATCCCAGGTCATCTTCATGCAGAGCCTTACAAAAATTGTGCATTTTGTCTCTCAGGAAGAAAAGAAATGGGGAACAAAATCCCAGAGCTTAGCAGTCTTAGAAGCTGCATAAAAACGTTTGGAAACACCGTGTCTCCTTTTCAGCATGGGAGCAAATATGAAAGTAGGTAGATCAAATTAGGATCTTGAGTGGCATGATGCGGACACAACTCTGAAAGAATCTTCCACGGTGTCCCTTGAGGTCAACCAGGTGACCCATCTGACTAGCCTGGCTCATTTACCGGCAAAAGGCTGGGAGGACATCCATTTCAGCCAGGACCTGGGACAGTAATAGTCAGAAGCAAAGATGATTTAAAGACACTTGTCCAGGAGGGGCGCCTGGGTGGCTCAGTTGGTTAAGCGTCTGCCTTCGGCTCAGGTCATGATCCCAGAGTCCCCGGATGGAGACCTGGGCCAGGCACCCCGCTCAGCGGGGAGTCTGCTTCTCCCTCTGCCCCTCACCCCACTCATGCTCTCTCTCTCTCTCAAATAAGTAAATAAAATCTTAAAAAAAAAAAAAAAAAAAGACACATCCAGGAAAAAGCAGGCTCTGCCAAGGGTGGGAATTAAGTCCTCTGAGAACCTTGGTCTCAATCCAATCGGTCCAAAAACAAAATGACGCTAATACAAGTTTCTCAAAAACAAACAAGTAAACATAAAGGAGGGGAGGGAGCAATGTTGGAAGTACTTTGCAACGTAAAAATAATCATCATCACAAAGTACTTCTGCTGCCTACACTTTGGAAAATGCATTGAGGAGTCCACTTCGGAGGAGGATGGCCTTCAGGGGACCAGCAGCCGGTCTCTTGGAGTTCTGGGACACCCTGTCCCTCCCCTCACTTCCGCCAAGCGCTATGGCAGAGGGCCTCCTGAGCTGGAGGGTTACTTGGTCTCTGGGCAGTTGTTTGCATGTACACAGTACTAGAGAACTAAGAAGCCTAACTTATTTCATGATTGTTCTCTCTCCAGGCCCCAGCATGGCTCAGACTTTCTTCCCCTGGCTTCTGTAACAGTGAGACTCACCACCTGAATTCTAGCTTCTCGAGGCAATGCCCCTGGCGCTAATTTTGAACAAGCAAGTGTAACTTGGAATCCAACTCTTTGGGAGGCCTTGGAGGTAAAGAACTGGTGGAGGAGGGGTGAGGACAAGGGATAGAGAAGTTCAGAAATGAGCGTGTAAGGACAGCACAACGACAAAGGCAGAAGGGCATTCATTTAATTGGATTGACGCTTCCTAATTTCCTATTTCCATATGCTCCCCTTAATTGTATTTCGCCTTGGTAATAAAAACCCGGTCTCGCCCACCCCACCATTATTTAATTAATTTCACCCTCTTGATCTTAGCACACTTATAAAAACACAATGGGATTCATGACCAGGGGTGCTTTAAAAAAAAAAGTCTGGAAAGCTAAATTTTAGTGATATTTATTCTTAATGTGTAGTGCTGGAATCAAAGTTTTTTAAAAATTTTCAGGATTACTTCACCAAAATCAAATTAAGTGAAAACTGCTTTTGTTTAAGGGGCGCCTGGGTGGCTCAGTCGGTTAGGCGTCTGCCTTCGGCTCAGGTCATGGTCCCAGGGTCCTGGGATCGAGTCCCGCGTCGGGCTCCCTGCTCGGCGGGGAGTCTGCTTCTCCCTCTGCCCTTGTCCCTCCCTCCTACTCGTGCTATCGCTCGCTCTTTCTGTCTCTCTCAAATAAATAAATAAACTTTAGAACAAAATAAAATAAAATAAAATCGACAGTGATCAATTAAGCAACGGAATGGTTACATTTTGCAGCACCACACAATTTCACCAAAAAGCGTGGATAAAAATCAGCTAGGCCAGTGTCTGGCTGTCAGATTCTCCCCTCCAGGGCAAGCCTCCAGGGCAATCTGTATCTTTCAGCTTCTCCCCTCCAGGGACACTCCAACTACCCGGTTCTCCCAGGAAGATTCACGGGCATTTGTCTGGAGCAGATACACCTGGAAATGACACACCCACAGGTGCAGGTGGGGCCTTCCCTTTGGCAGTATGGCTGCCTCCCGCTTCAGCAGGACTTGCGTGTTTTCCGGGAATCACAGGGAGAAGGGACTCCTCTCTGAGTAGCTCTCACTTCCCCATTCCTCCTTCACTCAACATCCAACAAACAATGGTTGCAGGTCTGTTCCGGGCAGGGAGCTCTGCCGCACACAGGGAACACCAAGATGAACAGTGAGGTGGTCCAGCAGGAAGGCAGCTACAACCCGGTGTAGAAGGTGCTGGGCCCAAGAGAAGCCCAGACTCCCTGTGAGCACATCTGATCGGAGCCTAACTCAGGCTGGGTGGAGCCGGAGTCAGGGAAGTCTGCCTGGAGGAGGTGACCCTAGTGCTTCCATCTATTCAAAGGCTCTGAGTGCCGGCTTAGAGCAATGGACCAACACATGAGGTCCTCCTCACTAGAAACTCACATTCCGGGAGGAAGTAACCGCTAATGGGCAGAGGCCTGTGACAGAGTGACCACATGACCAGGGAGGCCTGAGGAAGCGATGTTTAAGCTGAGACCCTAATGATAAGATGGAGGGGAGGGTTTTTCAAGCAGAGGAAATGGCCTGCAATGACAGACTTAGAATGCTACTGGAGTAGGGGGAAAAGACCAGTGTGGCTAGAATTTAGTGGGCAAGATGCAGTGTGAAGGGACTGAGGTGGGAGAGATGACCAAAGACCAGATCACACACGGCTTTATAGATTATGGTTATGAGTTTGCATTTTGTTGTAGGCATCATGGGAAGTCACTAAAGGGTTTCAAGCCGGAAAGTGACATGCGCGTCCAGGCAGTTTGGCCAGGCAAGGGAGAGGGAGGAGAGAAGGCTGGAAAGAAGCAGGACATGCAAAGGCCCTTGGAGAAGCGGCCTCCCATGTGGCTGGGCACAGAGCACCAAGCAGGATGGAAGGAGGCGAGGATGGAAATGCAGGCCAGCACCAGACTGCCATGGTTCCCACATGTCCCTGGAGGCCTCCCAGCAGGACTGACGTCATCTGTACTCACGAACCTCAACCCACTGGCTTTTAGATTGGTCGGTGGTATTCAAGTCCGGCATTCCCCACCACTGACAGCAAGGACCCAGCACGTGGAATAAATTCTCTCTTCAAAGACGCAAAATGCACACTGTCTTTCCAAGTTATTGAAATGCATTGGTAATCTTCACAGCCTTACACATGAAACAATGGTTTTCTCCTCCAGATTCCGTGGGTGAAGTAGAAGAGCACCAACCCACTGTGTGATTAACGTTCTTACGGCATCTCGCACAGATCGCCACTTTCCTCTTCCAACTCTAGCTACCCTGATTTTCCTACTTCTCCCTTGGCTGCTCCTTTTCAGATTGCTGTCCTGCTTCTTTCTTCTTCTTCCTCCTCGTACTCCCTACAGTTTCTCGAAGGACTGGCCATCCCTTCCCTTGGCAGCCCCACCCATGTGGCTCTCTCCAGCTATCACTTCTCTATGGAGAAGTCCCAAAGCCTCTTCTGTGGTTCCATCTGCCCGCTGAGCTCCACACCCACGCGTCCGGCCTGCTGCTCCATTAGATGTCACACCGGCATCCCAGACTCAATGGGGTCAAACTGCCTACCATCTTCCCCAGACCCTTTCCTTCTTCTGAAGTTCTCCTAGAAAGCACAGCCCCTGTTCACCTTGACTAGAGTCCTGAGTCATTCTCAACGCCTCCCCCTCTCCCGTTCTCCACACCCTATTGGCCAAGCAAGGCCCTTCTGTGTTATTTCCTCCCTGCCTTTGGAATATATCTCCTCCTTTCCTCTTGCATGACCGCCTTCCTCATGACAGCGATCTTTCAGCTAGACCATTGCAAGGGACGGACAGCTGGTTTCTGCCTTCCCGTCTGCAGTGGTCCTTGATTTTCTCTGTGTGCTCCCCCAAGGCCCAAAAGCCATCTCTAAAACTGGCCTTAGGCTGCTCAGAGTAAAAAGGCCACTAGATTTGAATTTCCTCAGCTTCCTATCCCAAAATATGACCAGCAGAGATGAAAATGTGGAATATAAGAAACAACAGCAAACAAAACAATAGTGTTTACTATTGTAAACATACAATCTGAGTATGTACCATCCAACGTGGTGGACAATAGCCACCTGAAGCTATTGAGCACCTGGCTTATTACCATTCTAAACTGAGATGTGCAGGGGCGCCTGGGTGGCTCAGTCGTTAAGCGCGTCTGCCTTTGGCTCAGGTCATGGTCGCAGGGTCCTGGGATCGAGCCCCGCATCGGGCTCCCTGCTCAGCGGGAAGCCTGCTTCTCCCTCTCCCACTCTCCCTGCTTGTGTTCCTTCTCTTGCGTTGTCTCTCTCTCTGTCAAGTAAATAAATAAAACCTTTTAAAAAGAAGATAAAATAAAATAATAAATTGAGATGTGCTGTAAATGTAAAAATATACCCTTAAAAGTCTTTCTACAAAGAAGAAAAGAATGGAATTAATTTTGGTATAGTGTACACATAAGAAATGATACTACTCTGGATGTTTTGGGTTAAATAACATATCTTGTCAAATAAAACCTACCATTAAAATAAATTTCATGTTTCTTTTTCCTATTTTTAATGTGGCTACGAGAAAACTTTAGATTACATATAGATTATATAGCATTGTATTTCGATCAGACAGTGCTGGTCTAAATAACTGGGATAGTGGCAGTGAAACCTAACGCAATTGGCAAGAAATTCTTCCTTAAGAAAGCAATGGAATGCAACAATGAAAAGATAAATAACCCAATGGAAAAATGGGCGCAGGATCTGAACGTACATTTCTCCAAAGATGGACAAATGGTCAATGCTCAACACCATAAAATGTAAATCGAAATCCCAATTTTATCCCACTTCAGTCCCACTAGGATTGCCATAATTTTAAAAAAATGGGAAATTACAAGTGTTGGGGAAGAGGTGAAGAAATTGTCACCCTTGCAAGTTGGCCTGCTTCTCCCTCTCCCACTCCCCCTGCTTGTGTTCCCTCTCTCGCTGTCTCTCTCTCTGTCAAATAAACAAATAAAATCTTTAAAAAAAAATTTTTTTCGGGCGCCTGGGTGGCTCGGATGGTTAAACGTCTGCCTTCGGCTCAGGTCATGATCCCAGGGTCCTGGGATGGAGTCCCGCATCGGGCTCCCTGCCCGGCGGGGAGCCTGCTTGTCCCTCTGCCTCTCAATCTCTCTCTCTCTCTCTCTCTCTGTCTCTTATGAATAAATAAATAAAATCTTAAAAAAAAAATTTTTTTTTCAAAAAAAGCTATTTAATAAATACTGGGAAATGCATTCAAATAGTCATGATACTGGTTTGCAGTGGAGCCCGACAAGTTACTACCAACTAGACAAGTTAAAGCAGCACAAAATTGTTATCTCACAGTTTCTGAGGGCCAGGGGTCAGGTATATTTTTGTTGGGTCCTTGGCCCTGGATCTCACAAGACTGAAGTCAAGATGTGTCCCCCTGTGTTTTCATCCGGAGGTTCAACTCAGGCAAGATCTGCTTCCGGGCTCCCTCGGGGTGTTAACGGGACTCATTTCCTTGCAATTGTAGGAGGGAGGTCCTGTTTTCTCCCTCGCTGTCGGAGATGACCCACTCTCAACAAGTAGAGGTCATTCTCAGGTCTGGGGGAGGGGGCGGGGGTCATGGGACCTTGCCACGAGACCCTCCAACAGCACCTTCACATTTCAAATCTCTCCCTTCAGAGACCCCCTTTTAAGGGGTCCTCTGTTTAAACAGTTCTAGCCCATCCTCTTCTTGGGTCTTGCCCACACTCCAGGGGCGGGGTTACCAACAGGGCTAGTGCAACAGGGGTGGGGACCTTGGGACTATCTGAGCATTCCACCTGCCACACCCAGGTTCAAGGACACGCCTGCCGGTAGTGTGTGAAAATGAAAGCTTAGAAACAATTTAGCAATAAACTATGCATCATGACGTAGCCTATCCATCTGTACTACAAAATACTGGGCCGGCTGCATTGTTCAGTTGAATGAGACAGATCAGTGTGACATAAGTTAAAAAAAAAAAAGAAAAAAAAAAAACAACAAGTTACAGAACAATACATACAATAGGATCCCATTCTGTGTAAATAAATAAATACTGATTTCCTGCCTCTATACTTGTTCTCCATAATCCTCTATTCTGCTGCCAGCGAGGCCTTTTCAAAATTCAAATCTGATCCTGTCACCAGCCTTGCACCCACCCTGCCCTCTGGCTTAAAGCCTGACCTTGGAGTCCCGTCGTTCTTAGGATAAAGCCTCAACAAATCCTTATCCCGGCCCTTCTGCACCCATGCGGCTGTGCTCTGAGCCCCCACCGGCGCACTTCTGCCCCAGATGTCGTCGTTGCCCATCTCACCGGCCACCTCAGGCCCATTGTTCAAAACTCAAGTCAAATGACACTCTCCCGGCCCCAATGCTTCCCCAGCCCCCAGAGCAGCCAGGTGCCCTGTGACAAGCTCTCTTCATGCTCCCTCATTCTTCCCGCAGGTTGTAAGTATTTATTTACTGTTGTGCTTATTTGATTGATAACTGTCTCCCCCAACAGACACTCCGCTCCACAAAGGCAGGACCTTATCACCGCATCGCCCCAGTGCCTGGTACTCTGCCTGGCACAACGTAGAGGCCCAACCAATGTGGGCTTCAAGAAACAACAAATGAACCCCCCTCCCAGACTCCAGTTTCCCCTTCTAGAAGCTTCGCCTTTCTGTGTCTGTCCATCAGCCATCCCCTCCTCTGTGTGCATCTGTCTCCTAGCACTCAGCGTCCTGTACCGGACGTTTGCTCACAGACCAAGCTTCCCTACCAGACTGTGAGCTCCTCCCCATGGCAACCAGCCCAGAGACGGGGCCTGTAACCTAGCGATGGGTGAAAGGAAGGACGACAGCTCTGCCTCTCTCGTATCTCCATTACTCTTCTACGGGTGTCCTGTTTGGGGGTGGCCTGGGCTGATGAGGCTCAATGCAGCCGGCTGGCACCCTTCCAGCAGGGAGGGCTGCACTCCCCAGGCAGGGCTCCTGGAGAGGCAGATTCGCTGTTGGTGGGGGGGGGGGGGGGGGGTGCCGGGAGTCCCACTCAGGAGGAAGAAGATAGTCGTGGCAAGTGTGGCAACAGGCAATGGAAAGTGTAGTGAGAAGGGAGGAGGCCCAATGCAAAGGGCAGGGCATCTCACCAGGCAGGAAGGGCCCTGAAAGCAGACCCTGCTCTGAGTAAGAGATCAGAGAGGGACCCCCATAGCGCCCATTCCAGGACAGGGCCCTGCAACAGCCGCCCAGCTGGATCACAGGCCAAAACCCAATCCCCCCACGGCCACCTTGGCAAACACAGTAGTGTCCTCTGCTCCTAAAATGGTACTCCACATACCCAAATGGGTGACCTTGAGGAAGGGGTTCTGGGGCCCAGTCCAATCAGGAGTCTTGTTTTCCCAAGATAGTCAGAGGGAGGAAGAGCTTACACCAGCTGGACAGAAGACCAATGGTCAATGCCCAAATGGCTGAGTATCCCACCCCAAGGGCTAGGCTGCAATGCTGAGAGCCGGAAGCAAGAAAAAGGTAGAGCGGGGCACCTGGGTGGCTCAGTCGGTTAAGCGTCTGCCTTTGGCTCAGGTCGTGATCCCAGGTTCCTGGGATCTAGTCCCGCATCGGGCTCCCTGCTCAGCAGGGAGGGAGCCTGCTTCTCCCTCTGCTCTGCCCCTCCTCTGCTCATTCTCTCTCTCTCTCAAATAAAAGGAAGGAAGGAAGGAAGGATGGAAGGAAGGAAGGAAGGAAGGAAGAAAGGAAAAAAGAAAGAAAGAAGAAAGAAAAGAAAGAAAGAAGAAAGAAAGAAAGAAAGAAAGAAAGAAAGAAAGAAAGAAAGAAAGAAGAAAGAAAGGAAAGAAAGAAAGAAAGAAAGAAAGAAAGAAAGGAAAGAAAGAAAGAAAGAAAGAAAGAAAGAAAGAAAGAAAGAAAGAAAGAAAGAAAGAAAGAAAGAAAGAAAGAAAGAAAGGAAGGAAGAAAAAGAAAGGAAGGAAGGAAGGAAGAAAGAAAGAAGGAAAAGGGTAGAGCCAGAAATCCAGAGGACCTTCTGCCTTGGTGGGCAGCCATCCCTCTAGTAAGCCTCCCCAGTCCCCAGCTAGAAACATCTCCCTCCTGTCTCCTCCCACCAGGTCAAACCATATGAAACTGCCGGCAGTCCACTGTGTTTGTCGCTACAGGAATGACAATTTCATATGGCTCGATCTAACAGACCCAGGACTTTTGATGGCAGGGCCTCTGTTGTTTTCATTCGTTTCTCTGCAAGTCTTGCCATGTGGTAGATAAAATATATATGAAGAGAAGAAGTTGCAGGTTTTATGAATTTGGTTTTTCTCTGCCATGTAAGTCACTGGTAGTTCCTTAGAGAGTTAGTCTAAAGTCCTTAAATGAAAACCAGTGTGTGTGCAGCCCTTTATTGTGTACAGTGGGGCACACCTGCAGTCGGGTACAATGAACAGAAAGAGAGAGAGAACTGAGACCCGCTAAGAATCTGTTGGTGCCACTCACCGTCCTTTTATTCACCATTGATTCACAATGACAATCTTGAAAAGGAGATTGTTGGTTCCATTTCAAAATTAGGGAATGACCTTTACAGGCCAATCTTTTTTTAAATATTTTATTTATTTATTTGAGAGTGAGTGAGCGAGAGAGAGAGAGAGGGAGAGGGAGAGCGTGAGCCGGGGGAGGGGCAGAGGGAGAAGCCGACTCCCGCAGAGCGGGGAGCCTGACGCGGGGCTCGAACCCAGGACCCTGGGATCATCACCTGAGCCAAAGGCAGATACTTAACTGACTGAGCCACCCAGGTGCCCCGTGAGACCAATCTTAAATATAAACAAATAACACATGCCTTTTAAAAAAATAGGGACCCAAGTGTCCCAGGTGCCAAGGAAATATGTCAAACATCACATGGCTAGTATAAACGACTCTAACTCTGGTCTACATGGTTCTAAGGCAGATAGATGACCTTTCCACCTCTCCACTTACAGAAATTTTCTTATGAAGCGTTTTAGTCATAACCAGTGAATGAACACACCCTAAAAAAGATGAGTTCTTCTGGGGGAAAACAAACACACAAACACAAAGCTGACAGAGAAGAAATTACTGAAAAGTAACAAGATGCCTCCTTAAAGATTCTCAAGTATCACAAGTTTCTTTGCTTTTGTAAAAATAGCCCACTCTTATGTAAAATGTGCACAACTCCTGTGTGCATCTATCAAGGTGTCATTCCTCCACACTTGTCCTTGTGTGCTCCGATTTCATTTCCCTGCCTTTCTCTGGTACTTGGGAACCACAGGCTTGTCATCTATTTCTGGAAAGGAGGGACCTTGCAAGGCAAGTCTAACATGCCATACGGATTGAGGCGCTTGAAACACTATTGATGGGTTTCCACGAGGGCCTTGTGTCTGAGGCAGTCCACATTTCTGCACCTATTAATGTTAAAAAAATATCCCCTTATGGGGCGCCTGGGTGGCTCAGTCGGTTAAGCGACTGCCTTCGGCTCAGGTCATGATCCTGGAGTCCCGGGATCGAGTCCCGCATCGGGCTCCCTGCTCGGCGGGGAGTCTGCTTCTCCCTCTGACCCTCTTCCCTCTCGTGCTTTCTATCTCTCATTCTCTCTCTCTGAAATAAATAAATAAAATCTTTAAAAAAAAAATATCCCCTTCCTACGCCCCTGCACCCAGCAAACAGCCCTCTTGTGCTTGATACCACCTGTCGGTGAAGGCCAAGAGTTGGAATCCTGGCCCTGGATTCTAAGCCCTGGAGGCCCGTATTTCCTGAGCAGTTTCCTCTGCTCCTGCCTGGTTCTGCATTCTTGCCCTCCTTGGCTTGAAGGTATGCAATGAGCTCGTGCCAAGCAAACTGCTGAGGACCCCTCCCCCCAACCCCCCACCCCAGACCCTCCAGTAAGGACAGGCAGGTCAGGGGAGTTGTCATACCCAAGTCACTTCAAATATTTAATGGGCACCACGTGCCAGGTCCCCCAGCCCAAATTCTAGGCACTGGATCATGCTGTTCCTCTCTTAAAACCCATTATTCTCCATTGTTGCCTTCATTCGACATCTAGACCCAGAATTCACAAAATGAAGGCAAAAGCTAAGAAAACACAACTGAGGTTATGCAAAGGAACTTTCAAAATAAGAACTCCTCAGTGAGCACGTGGGGGTTTTCAAGAACATGAGCCCTGCTTTTACTGCCCTTATTGGACGAAAGGGGTGTGCGGCATACATCGGGAGGCATCGGCAATGGTGAGGCTACCCAGGATTGCAAAAGAAAAGTCCCTGCCAAGTGATAAAGGGGAAGGAGAGGGAAAAAGAGCACTTCAGCACATTAAAAGCAGAAAAACAAAGCAGTGTCTCCGCCCTCCTTGCTCCATCTCTAAATTTCCTTGGTAAAAATAAAGGTGGAATTGGAATTAAATAAAGCCATTCAAGCTCCTCCTTGGACTCAATCTATGCCACAAATAATCCATTTGCTGCCTGGGACCTTATCTGAAGTTTCTGTCTTCAGTTATCTGAGCATGGATAAGAGAATCAAAGGAAATTTTCGCTACCTGTTTCGGCTACTGGGCTTAGGTAGAAAGTTGGATTCCATTCCTGCAAAATAAAAGAACTACTTTATTTTCTAAGGGAAATTTTCCCTTTGGAATATTTAGAAGCAGGGAGGGGGTGGCGCGGGGGGACCACCAAGGCTTCAGAAAATCATGAAGCACAAGAAAGAACATCAGGTCAGCAGGGTGACAGGTGAGTCAGTGGGGATGCCGACCTCAGCCCCAAGGGAGACAACACATGCAAAGAAAGTTGCCCAGAGATTCCTGTGTCTCCTTTAAATAAATCTCTGTATTTCAATCATCATCTCAGGGAATTGTAATCTAGTTCTATCCTCAGATAAAATGATTCTTCCATCACCTTTTTTTCTTTTTCTTTTTTAACTGGGCTCCCCACCCAATGCAGAGCCCAACATGGGGGCCTGAACTCACGACCCTGAGATCAAGACCACAGCTTAGATCAAAAGTCAGACGCTTAAGCGACTGAGCCACCCAGGCGCCCCTCAAATAAAATTATTCTTAATTGGCCTCAATTTTAAGAAGATAATGGCAGAGACAGAGTCATTAATTAAACAGAAAGCAATGTGGCAATGAAACTTCAGAAAATTCGGAAATTGTTGACTTATTTTGTGGTTCTCTCCTCAGATGCTGATACCCACCTAGAAAAATTCTCCTTTCTCTCCTTATCCAAATAGTTAAGGAGAGCATGCCCCATTCTTTCACCTTTCACTCTCCATGACTCATGCAACAAATATCCAATCTCTGTCCCAGCCTAGCCTAAGTTCTTTGCCAGTGTCAGGCAAAATCGAAAAGAATCCACCTCTCTTTGTCTCTCTCTGTCTCCCTCTCTCTCAGTTGTCTTAGGTATGGGCCAGGAGCCTCCCATCAGCCCATCTTCATAGAACAGCTCCCCCAACACATCTCATTACTGAAAGCTGACAGGAAGGAACTTTCTGCAGAATATCAAGTAAGTAGGACACACTATACACACACACACCTTAATCTCAAACTGTCAGAATGGCTCCTTGCAAGCTTTATACTTCCAGGAAACAAACAAACAAAAAAAACCCGTATTGTACAAGAAAACAAACAAACATTTGGAGTTGCTGATTCAGGATACAAAACTGAGGAAAAGCAGATCCTCGCTGACATGGCTAATAAAGAATCTCTTCTATTTGCCTCCCCCACACCCAGTAAAATATAGGCGAGGGTGGTGTAAAAATTGCTAATATTTACTGAAGCACTTATCGTATGCCAAACCCTATGTGGACTGTTTAATTTAGGCCTCACAACGATCCTATGAGGTTGGTACCATTATTATTCCCATTTTACAGACGATCTGCTGAGGCCTACAGTGTTTAGGAGGTGACAGCACAACACGCTGCACACAGTCTTCCTACAGGACCCATATTCTTTTTTTAAATTTTTTATTTTTTTTAAAGATTTTATTTATTTATTTGGCAGAGAGAGAGACACAGCGAGAGAGGGAACACAAGCAGGGGGAGTGGGAGAGGGAAAAGCAGGCTCCCCGCCGAGCAGGGAACCCGATGCGGGGCTCGATCCCAGGACCCTGGGACCATGACCTGAGCCGAAGGCAGAGCTTAACTAGCTGAGCCACCCAGGTGCCCTCAGGACCCATATCCTTTTTTTTTATTTTAATTTTTAATCATTAACATATAATGTATTATTTGTTTCAGGGGTACAGGTCTGTGATTCATCAGTCTTACACAATTCACAGCACTCACCATAGCACATACCCTCCCCAATGTCCATCCCTCCCACCCCCCTCCACTCCAACAACCCTCAGTTTGTTTCCTGAGACTAAGAGTCCCTTATGGTTTGTCTCCCTCTCTGGTTTCATCTTGTTTCATTTTTTCCCTCTCTTCCCCTATGATCCTCTGCCTTGTTCCTCAAATTCCACATACCAGTGAGATCATATGATACATGCCTTTCTCTGATTGACTTATTTCACTCAGCATAATACCCTCTAGTTCCAGCCACATCATTGCAAATGGCAAGATTTCATTTTTTGATGGCTGCGTAATATTCTGTTGTATATATATACCACATCTTCTTTATCCATTCATCTGTCGATGGACGTCTTGGCTCTTTCCACAGTTTGGCTATTGTGGACATTGCTGCTATAAACATTGGGGTGCACATACCCCTTTGGATCCCTACATTTGTATCTTTGGGGTAAATACCCAGTAGTGCAATTCCTGGGTCATAGGGTAGCTCTATTTTCAACTTTTTGAGGAACCTCCATACTGTTTTCCAGAGTGGTTGTACCAGCTTGCATTCCCACCAACAGGGTAGGAGGGTTCCCCTTTCTCCACATCCCCGCCAACATCTGTTGTTTCCCGACTTGCTAATTGTAGCCATTCTGACAGGTGTGATGTGGTATCTCATTGTGGTTTTGATTTGTATTTCCTTGATGCTGAGTGATGTTGAGCACTTTTTCATGTCCCAGGACCCATATTCTTACCCGCTAAGTTCTAATGTATCCGTGTTGACTGGGAGGGACAGAACACAGGATAGGACTCAGGAGACTGACCTGGCCTCAAGTCCTGCTTGTTACTTAACACTAGCTTGTTCTACGACATTGAGTAAAATGGAGGAGAGTTTGAAAATGCTCGGCCACACGATGTTTGCTCTACTGATAGTTTCTAGCCCTTCCATTCTGATTTTCCAGAAACTCAAGTTGGACTTGCCTGAGTCTTCGGGAGTGCTGGGGAAGGAAATGAGGCAATCTTTGCAAAGGAGGGTTAAAAAGTAGAAGTGGAACGAGGGATGGGCAAAATAGGTGAGGGGGAATGGAGATACAGGCTTCCAGTTATGGCTGAATATGTCACAGGAATAAAAGGTCCTACATAGAGAACGTAGTCGTGATAAGGCAATAACTTTGTATCATGACAGATGGGAGCTACACTTGGGGTGAGCACAGTACGGTATAGAGATGCTGAATGGCTCTGTTGTGCACCTGAAAATAATGTAACATTGTGTGTCAGCTATAGTCAAATTAATTTAAAATTTTAAACCAAAAAAAAAAAAAAAAAAAAAAGACTCAGGGAAAAAGTGTACCATAAAGGTGATGAGGACAGACTTTGAGTCAAAGCGCCTGCATTGAATCAGATATGCATATTTATTAGCTGTACAGGAGTGGGCAAGTAACTTCACCTCTCTGCACATTATTTTTCTCATCTATTATGTGAGGATCATATTAGAGCTGCTCTGAGAAATAAGTGAGATAAAACACTGACATTTTTTAAATTAGCAACTGGAAAATAATAAGCATTCAATCAATGTCAGGTATTAGCTACACCAATGTTGTTCCCATTTTTTGTTAATATATCCTTTGAAAGACTTTTCAAAAACTTCCTCTTTGCAAATATCTTAACTGGCAAAAAATTTTTAATGGTATTTAACTTGCCATTACATGCAGCAACAGGGAAAAAAATTCAATTTTCTGGATTATTAGAAATAGTAACATTAAAAAAATTTTTAATGGGAAAACAAGGTAGGAAGGGCTATATTAGGGGCGCTTGGGTGGCTCAGTTGGTTAAGCACCGGCCTTCAGCTCAGGTCATGATCCCAGGGTTCTCAGATTGAGCCCCGCATTAGGCTCCCTGCTCAATGGGGGGTTCTGCTTTGCTCTCTCCCTCTGCCCCTTCCCCCCCTCAGGCGCTCTCTCTCTCTCCGTATCTCAAACAAATAAATAAAATCTTAAACAACAACAACAAGGGGCTATGTTAGAGGTTGGCAACCTTCCAAAGCATGAAGTCAAGGTTCTGACACCTCACACAGGGCCTGAGGAACAGGAGTGGGTGTGGGAGAAAGACCATGGGGGGTTTCTCGACTCTCCCAGCAATGAGAGCTGCAGCAGTCCCTTGTGCTGTATAAGCCAAAGCTACTCATAAGTGCACCTGCTCGTGCATGATATACAAGGGGCACACACTCATGCATGATAGATTGCACCTAGATTGCACCTACACAGTCGGCTAACGCTTATTCAGTGACCGATGAGCACAAGTCTATACTAAAGATACTCCAGCTTTGTCTCCCAAGAGCTGATGATCTATGGAGACATGGGATAAATAATCATGAAAAGGGCTCCAAAATACACATTAGAAAAGAAAAAGGACAAAGAGCTGGTATTAAAAGCTCAAGGGTAATGGGAGAGAAACAGGGGAGGTGGGTGAAGCGAGCCAGGAGTTGGGGTAGTCTTAGAGCAGCAACGACAGGACTCTTGGGGTAGAGTGGCCCTCGGTCTTTGTCACACGCATGTTTGAGGGATGAAGCACCAGTACCACATCTGTTTTCAGCCTTCTTCTACCCAGGGCAAGTCCCACAGGAATTGGTGCCCAGGAAAGAGCTAGCTGAATCAATAAATGGGAAAGGCTTATGTTGGTGCATTTATTCAAAATGTTTTCATTTATTCAATAAGTCCTGTGGTGGTTTTAAAGTATGTCCATAAATTCTCTGATGCTCTTCCCTTCAGAGAATGGAGACTAATTCCCCTCCCATTAAGTGTGACTATATTTAATCACTTCTAATGAATACGATGCAGCCAATATAGCTGAAATAATGGCGCTCCTGAGATTAGGACACACAAGACATAGCAGTTTCCTTGCTCTTTCTCTTGAATTACCTTCTCAGAGGGAAATCGGCTGCCATGCCATGAGGTACCCAAACAGGCATCTGGGGAAGTTCACATGGGGTGAGTAGCAAAGGCTTCCCGCCAATGGCCATGGAAGGGAGCCATCATGGAAGAAGAGCCTCTACCCAGTCAAGCCTTCAGATGACTGGGTGACATCTGGCCTGCGACCTCACAAGAAAAGCACCCAGCTAAGCTATTCCAGAATTCCCAACCCACAAAAAACTATAACATAATAAATGTTTGTTGCCTTAGGGCACCTGGGTGGCTCAGTTGGTTAAGTGTCCAACTCAGGTCATGATCACAGGGTCCTTGGATCGATCCCTGCATCGGACTCCGTGCTCAGCACAGAGTTTGCTTGTCCCTCTCCCTCTGCTCCTCCCCTTCCCCTGCTCTCTCTCTCTCTCCCTTGAATAAATAAAAATAAAATCTTTAAAAACAGTGTTTGTTGTCTTAAGCCATTAAGTTGTGGGGTCATTTGTTGTGTAGCAATGCATACCTAATACAGGACTCTACCCTACTAGGTGCAAGGCTTTGAAGATACAATGATATGTAAGGTATGTCTGTCCCGCCCTCATGGAACTCAACCTATTAGGAAGCACAGACAAAAAACAATTAATACAGAGTGACACATGCTCTCATAGAAAGAATGTGGTGCTGATGAGCAGGAGATTCAAGGAAGCACAGAAGAGGGTCATCCAGCCCAGTCTAGGAGGTCACAGCTAAGTGATACCCAAGCTTTAGACCAAAAGATAAGCAGGAATTATCCAGATATATCAGTCTGTTAGGGCTACCATAACCAAGTACCACAGAGTGGGTGGCTCAAACAATGGGAATTTATTCTTTCTCAGTTCTGGAGCCTGTAAGTCTGAGATCAAGGTGTCGGCAGAGTTGTGAGGCTATGAGGTTGTGAGGCTGTGAGGTAGGGATCTATTCCAGGCCTTTCTCCTTGGCTTATAGATGGCCACCTCCTCCCCGTGTATCTTCACATCATCTTCTCTTTACGCATCTCTGTGTCCAAATTTCCCCTTTGTATAAGGACACTAGTCATATTGGATTAGGGCCCATCCCAATGACCTAAGTTTAACTTGACTACCTCTGTTAAGACCTGGTCTCCAAATAAGCTCACATTCTGAAGTACTAGGGGTTAGGAATTTAGCATGTGGTTTGGGGAACACAATTCAGCCCATAGCACCAATTAAAAGTATCTGAGGACATGGGAGAATAGTCCAAGCAGATGGATTAGCATGTCATAAAGACTATATAGACAAGACATAGCAAGTTAAGTTGGAGAATTATGAGTGTAAAGTGAGGGAATGTAGCAAAAGCTGGGGCCAGATCATATAGGGTCTTACAAGCCATGTTAAAGCATTTACATTTTATCCTAAGAGCAGTAGCAAACATTGAAGAGCTTTACGTAGGGGAGTCACATCACCAGATTTGCATTTGAGGAAATTCGCTCTAGCTGCTTGGCTGAGAATGGACTGGCAGGAGCAAGAATCCCCGCAGGGAAGAGCAGTTAGGTTACTGCAGGCAGCCGGCAAATGAGAATGGTGGCAGTGATGACATCGGAAAACGTAGAAGATCCAAGCAACTGTAGAGTGAGAGACAACAGTCCTTACTGAAGGAAGAGCTGTGGTGAAAGTGGGACAAGGAAGACTCAAGGATGATGCCAAGTCTCCCGGCTGGGGCAAATGGGTGGATGGCCCATGGTAGCCTTCACAGAGAGAGGATGCAAGAAGAGGGTCTGGGGTAAAGAGGACAAGTTCAGTGTTAGACTTTTTGGGTTTGAGGTTACTGTGAGCCCCACAAGCTAGCTAGGTTCCAAACCATAGACGAAAGAGCTGGTCTGGAGACAGATACTTGGGAGCCATTCACATCAAGCCAATAACTGGAGCCCTAATAATGAGTGATTTCTTTGAAAATGAGAGTGCCTAGGGCAAGAGAAGCTATCTTTGGAGAGCACCAACACGGAAAGAGAAAGCATACCACAAAGAGATAGGAAGGAAACCAGGTAACCAAGAGACTAGATTCATTCAAAAGATGGCAGTCAGCAGCAAATTATGCCAAAAGTCACACAATAAGAACTGAGATGTGCCCCTTGAATACAGTGACGAGGACATTGCTGATGACCTTGGCAAGCACATCAACCTCAGTGATGCTCATTTGGGATCTATAAAGTAATATTAATAGTCTTAAATATATTAGAAAGGTCCTTCTTTCTTTATGGATAAAAGGGGAGCTTCTTAGCCACCAGTATCACCCCCAAAATCCCATTCCAAGCAGGTACCCACATTGGATTGGCAGGATGGCTCCAATTTTTCCTAAGTCCAATGGAGAGCTAGGGGAGTCTGCATTAACCTACTGTAGGTTATTTGTGCAAGATCCCAGGCACCCTCAGAAATCCTTCTTTTTGCATTGCAACTTATGAGCCTACAGGTCACTCTCACCCTCCCCATTACCACCTGCACCTCCACCACCCTGCCCTGCCCACACACTGCTCTCCAAGAACAGGAACTCAGTCTCACGATTCCTATCACACACCCAGCGTCCCGTGTGCCTGGCACATGGTGGTAAGTAAATAATGCTTGTGGAATGAGTTAATAAATTCCAAGTGTATCTACTAAAATGTGCTTATGGGAGTAGAGAAACACTGCTTCCAGGAATGGAAAAAGTCATATATGACAAGTCACAGAAAGGCTGGCAAGTGTGAAGAGGAAAAGATCTGGGGCTTGCCCCATATTCTGGATGAGAGGCATGGAGATCCACTCTTCAACAAAGTTCAGATAATGAGCAAAGCAAGAGAGCAACCTGACCGCACAGCAGGAAGAAAAGATAACAGCAGTGTGGGGTTTTGTTGGTTTTTTGCCCTTGCAGGGGAACTCCCTTTGTAGGCAACAGAACCAAGAGAGCAGTTACAGACAAATGCATATCTGTGCCGAGGAGCTGCAAGTTTCTATCACATCATTAATCAGGAGGTAGCCGTGGCAAGGGTCTGGTGAAACAGTGACGATTTGGGAACACCAAAAAACAAACAAACCCCCAACATAATCTAGCAAAACCCAGCAAATGACATTTCAGACCCAGCAGGAGACAAAACACAGACCCCCCAAAGAGGAAGTGATGTATTCACCCTAGCCAAACAATGAAGTCAACACTTTGAAAGGAGAAAAGAAAATCAAGCACAAAGGGACAGCCGAAATTCCTTAAAAGAACATGGAGGACTGCATCTGAAAGGGTTGCAGTTAGCAGCATCCTATCCCTCTCTCTCTCTCTCTCTCTCTCTCTCTCTCTCTCTCTCTCCCTCCCAGTCAGCCCTTGTTGGCAGACACTTATGGGCCACCAGGCTGTGGAATGAGCCAAGAGAAGTTAAAGTCTCCCTCCCTTTACTAACAGAATGTGAGGCAAGTGACACAACCCAAAGTCAACGTGGAAAAGAATGGAAGGAGAGAGGGAGGGCATGTCACAGAGTGGGATAGTGGGAACCGTGGCCCAGTGATTCTGAAGGCTAGTGCTTCAGTGGACGCCTAGAGTTGACAAGAAGATGTAATCTTTCACGTAATGATGCTTTGCCGTAATAGGACCTCTCAATCCCAGTTATCTCAAAGAAACATAAACATTAATTAGGTGTTCCCAATGCCTCTAGGGGAATTCCATTTTCATCTTTCACTTAACTGCGAAACTGAGGTAGGGAGATGAAGGAAATGGCCCGAAGGATGGCTGTGTGAGTCAGCAGCCTGACCAGGAAGCTGGGGCTATGACTCCTCAGTTCCTGGCTTCCTCTCTAAATATAAGTGTATTCCCTTCTAGAGGCAACTTTCCAGGAGAGAAGGCAAAGGAGGTTCAGGTCATCCTGGGGCGGGGCAAGATACCTGACAACAGGCACCCAGGTCGGCAGAGACCGAAACTTTTTCTTCCAAGATGGAGCTTTCCCCTCCCTTTCCCAGCGTTGCTCAGCCTGGACCATCCATGTACCCCCTGTCCTGACTTGGTGCTCCTTAAATGGGCGCCACCGCCGCCACCGCCGCCGCCGCCGCGCACCATACTAAAGCAGCGGGCTGCACAGATTAGCAGCACTCTCTGTCCCCAGAGCCCCAGGACCCAATTGTGCCCGAGGGTGTGCCAAAAGCTTCCACTGTGTGCCACGCATTGTAAAACCCTGGCATGTGCTTCAGCCAAGGATTTTGTCCTTCTTAACGGCCACCAGAAAGTTTGTTTGGCGATCTGTCCCTCTAAAGTGAAAAAAAGGAAAAGAAAGCAAAGAGAAAGGCTGTAATTGCTTCTTATAAGGCTCTGAAGGGGAGTAGAAGTTGAACCCACTTCTTCAAGGGAAATACACACTCACTGCACCCCCAACTGTTTGAGGACTTTCTGTTTTGTAACGCACTGGAGCTAGATTCCGAAGCAAAGGGACAGCAGTGATTATTCTAGAAGTTATATCATAGATGGTGTAACATTACCTTTTGCCCACTGGGATCTCGTCAGCCATGTGTGCCAGGTCTATTTTGAGACCCATCTGAGCCCGCTACCTGGGACAGGGGTAGTGTTCCCAAATCAGCGTTCGGCTGACAAAGGTTTAACCGGCCTCATCTGGTCAAGAGCAACAGTAAGAGGAAACCATCTCAACAGCTGACTTCGTGGTTTGAAATATTGCTTTTCCTTCAACAGAAAACTTAGAGGCATAGTGTAAACTGCAACTGTAACCTAAAGCAACCAACTTCGGGGGAAAAAACATAGACACATCTTTTTACTTGGATTTCTTTGTGATTCAGGCAAGAGGGCAAACAGTATGAAGCTGAACTCTTCCCCAAAGGCAGGGCTGAGAGTCAGAATCCCCTGCAGACAGGTGTAACAGGTCCCGGGTGTGCGAAGGCCCTGATCATCGTCTTGGGTTCACATATGGGAAACATGGGCTTTCTCTCTTTGCCACTGGCAGGGGACCAGTTCTTAGGGTCTAACGTCACACTATATTTTCAGCTATTTCCACAAAGTGTGCAGCTCCCTGGTCTCACTGGGGGGTGTTAGCCGCTTTGGGAGGCAGTGTTCTAGTCTTCTCGCTGTCCTCTCCCCCATGGACCACGGCAAGCCTCGGGGCTTGCTACCTGCCCCTTAGCACGTGCTCTCTGCATGCCGCCTCACGGCATTGAACCCAGAAACCACTGTTTCAGGCCTTGCTGACACATGCCCCTTCCTCCCAACTCTCAAATATAAGTGGCTCCCTCTTACTTCTGTACCAAGGGAGTGGTGAGGATTTATGTAGTGCCTGGGAGATATTTTAAGGTATCAGCCCATCTGACTGCCTACATTTGGTTTTGTCTTCCTAGTAAAAGAGAGGGAAAGTGTTTATTTCTGGCAGACGATCCTCTTAGATTTTAAGGAGGGGTGATTGGAAAGGCTTCATCTCCTTCCATCTCAAAATAAGAGGGGCACTGAGGAAGATAAACAGGTAAGTCCCCAGTTGATGGCAACATGGCTGGAGGTCCTAAAAAGAGTTTAGAGGTGAGAGTGAATCCAGATCCAAGCACTCAAGAGAGGCTAGCAGTGAAGCCAAACCAAGAAGATGTCCCATTTTTTTTTAGCCACCATATGTGTCCAACAGTGAGATTTTTCGGCTTCCATATGTCATTACTGACTTCATAGCTATTGTGGGCAATATCCTCTTAATTAACTTCTACTTAGACAAATAATAAATAATCTCCCTTTCTATAGGAAAGCTAGGACTCATTTGCCTCAAAAAATAATTTCCCCTCTTCTTTTAGTAAGAAATAAATCTTTCAAAATCTCCCCTTTTTTTGATGACTATCTTTATAAGGGAAAAGTTAGAAAGGCCGGAATAATTAGGTTAAGTCATAACCAGCCCAGTGCCATCTGTGTGTTGAATGTGCGGATGATCTTGGTAACAGTTAAGCCACTTACTAACCTAGTACTCGCTGGGAAGCGATAAAGGAAAAAGTGACTAATGATGGATGGTCTAAGGAAACGGCTGTCATTATTTTGGTTCAGTTTACACAATTCTTGCCTTTGCAAAGATAAGAATAGGCAGGTGCTTAAGTCATTAGACCCTAGAGCTCATGAGGAGGCCCCACAGGAGTTCAAGCTCCTCTCTGAAGAGTGAGTGAGTAGTCTCTGCTGGTGGAGATTTAGAGTCAGACCTAGGTTCAAATCCTCATTCTATTGCTTACCGGCTGCATGAATATTTCAGCATCATATTCCTTGTCCGTCGAATGGAAGAATAAGAGTATTCACCTCATAGGGTTGTTGTGAAGATTAGCATAACATGCCAGGTGCAGAATAAGGGCTTAATCAGCAGCAAATAATTATTGGAGAACAAATAAAATGAAGAGGATTTGTCAATAAACATAACTCTTCCAACTAATCCCACCTCCAATTATAATTTGGGAGCTCAGTGTCATCCTTCACCCCGAACCCCACTTAGCAATGATGCCATCTGCTTGCTTGCTTGCTGTAATAATCCAAGACTAACGTCCCTTAAAAAAAATACCCTGCCAAAGGGAGAGTGTATAGAGAGCAAGTAGAGAATAAAAATTTACTCCATATTAAGAGCTTTCTGAGACATTCTGAACAAGATTTGCACTTCTGACAAGGTTCACCCAATTTTAAGTTTCCATTATGGTAAAAAGTTCCTGCAGAGATCTCTATCCTGGATATGTCAGGTCTGATAGTGTGCATAGTTTGGGAAAAGTCCTCTTGGCTTGGAGCACCAAAGTGCTTTAAATAAAAAAAAGTGGCAAAGAAGGTATGCCTAGAACTTCCAGTTCTGAGAGCCAAATGATAAAACAAATCCATGAGTGCATTGAATTATTCCTGGCACCATTCTGTCTCCTATGGCATATACTATATAATGAAACAAAGAAATTATTATGTGCTTCATAGAATAAGCCTAAAAAGAGAGAGAATTTGCTTTACCAAATGTATGAACAAGAGCTTCTCACCTCACCTAGAGAGCTGGTTCTTGGGCTTTTGGCCCCCCATCCTATGTAAGAAAGTAGTTATATACTCATTGATGTAAAAAATACAGAAGAACAGAGTGATAGTATAAATTTAGAAAAGCTTTTCAATGCATTTGCAGTTATTTGTGAATGACAAACACATACATTTGGACCAGGTACATTTCTATGCCAGTCATTTTATTATTCAATCTACAGAAATTGTTGATGCACATAAAGCATCTCTGACCATTTGCAATAACTCAGTGTCCCCGAGGGCGTATTCAGCCACTAACTGGGGCCACAGATCCAGAGCACAAACATGATGGGAAGGCAGGGAGGGATGCTCAACACATCCTGAAAGTGTTTTCTGCAATTTAAACAAGGTGAGAGAAAACTGCTTTCCCCTAAACATCTGACCGTAAGCAGTTATTCTCATTTGGAAACTAGTTTCATTTCTATGTGCTTGGAAATCCCACCCATGTTACAGTTTCCCAGCTCCCTACAAAACAATAAGTATTGCCAATAAAATATTTATTGAATGATAATGATCTTGCTTATAACCTCCATGGTGTCTATCCCTTTAATTAACCATATTCCTGGTGTTGTCTTTGTGATATTTTGATAGTTTCCAGATGCAGGTATACCTTATATGAATAGAAAGAGGGGGGAAAAAACCCCAAAGTCACTTAAAAATAGAACCAGAACTATAGCTACCACATGTGTTTTAAATATATTACCCATACAATTAAGAATACAGTATTATAAACCAGCTCTATAAATCTTATAATAAAAACAGTAACACACCAACACTTCTTAGCCACAAAGAGGCCCTTAATACTACTATAGATTCCATGATAATGTGGCTTTGGGATTGGCTTAATATTCTGTAGTAAGAGTGTTAGCTAGCTGAGATAAATCACAACACATCCCCTTGTATGTACCTAAAATGAAGGGGGGAAAAACTCTTCTTGCAAGGCAGAATCAAGCTCAGCATGTGCCTGCCTTCAGTATACCTGGAAATCCTCTGGATTTTTACTACCATTTAAAAGTGCTAAGAAAATTTAATTTTCAGACAGGGCTTCAGGCATTGTTCTGTAGAAAACACAATTGAGACCCTTTGCCTTCAACTTCAGACCTAAACTAATCCAGGAGAGTGAGGAAAGGTCTGTGTTGGTATGAATACAATTTGTAAATTATAAGGTGCTAGCCTATGCAAATGTCAGCAATTAAAATTACTGATTACACTTCTCCCTGACCTTGACTCAACTGGTAGGAAAAAATAACTTTCTGAAACTTCCAACAAAAATGTATTTCAACACTATGGAGACACTTTTTTCCCCGGGAATGTGCAAAAGTAGAGATAATAGTATAACAAACTCTCACATACTCCTCCTAGTTTTGGTGTATGGCAACTCATCTCATTTACAATCTTCATTCCCCACACCCCCCGGAAGAAAAAAAGCTGGATTATTTTAGTACCAGACACCATATAATTTCAGTGCAAGTACTTCACTAGATATGTTAAAGTCATGAAAATTAGTTTTCAAAAACAGCACTGCAGATCTACTTCAACCAGTGACAATGATTCCTTAATAGTCTCTAATATGTAGTATTCAAATTTCCCCCAAATGTCCCATATTTATTTTTTATCAAATCTATCTTCAACTTTTAAGGATAGTGGTTGTTTTTAAGGAACTCAGCTGAAATCCCCTTGCAGTTCCTCTTAGAAATATTTCTTTAAATAAGTGCTTAGTCATGGGGCATTTTATCACCAATTCCACAATTGCCCTAGGCCTTTACTGAGATGGGCCCACACAGCTCCACAGTAGAAGTAGAGTCTGCTGAGGCTTTCCTCCCTGTCTCTTACCGTAGGGCAGGCACTTTATAGTGCAAAGAGCTGAGAGTCAACAAACCTTGATTCTAATCTTAATTCAGTCATTAGATAACTGTATAACCTTGAGCACATCCATTTTTTTCTCTGTATCTCAGTTTCCACACCTGTAAAATGAAGGGGGTCGGCCTGGGTCATCTCTCCATTTCTTTCTGGCTCTTGAGGTTCGATATGTTTGATTTTATGTTTAATTAATTTCAAGTACTATATCTTCAGGATGTTATCTACGAAGATGGGAGCAGATCTATTAGAGATGAGAGCAGGGTATTTGAAATCATCAGACCAGTCAAATCCTGACTTGAGTTCCCTTGGGTAAGTCGTTAACCTTTCTAAGCCTCAATGTCATATTATATTAAAATTTATTATACTTACCTGCCTCACCTACCGGACGCAAACTTCTATGGAGCAGGATGTTCTCAGGTTTGACTTCCTATCGTCAAAGCCTAGTGTAGTGTCTAGAACCTGGTAGGTACTTGATACACACCCTGATACAGTGAATATTGAATATTTTATTCACTTATAAAAATCCGACCTTGCCTGTGACCTTTGGTAAGAGATGAATGAGAGCTGCTTTTTTTTTTGCTAAATTTCATCTCTCTTTGGAAATTTTTATATGCTTGCTTGCTTCTTCTCCTGTTTTATGTTTGAGAGAGAGAGAGAGACAGAGAGAGCACGCGCACGCGCGCGCACACAGGGAGGCGGGGTAGAGGGAGAGAGAATCTTAAGCAGGCTCCACGCCCAGGGTGGAGCCTAATGCCGGGCTTGATCTTACAATCCTGAGATCATGATCTGAGCCTAAGCAGACATGTAACCCACTGAGCCACCCAGGTACCCCTCCTGCTTTTTTAGAGTATACGTCTATACACTCACCACCATTTTTATTTTTCTATACTGAGTTTTGGGTCATTCTTTGGAGTAGCTTAGTGCCAGTCTAATAAAGCATTTTTATGAACTTCTCCAAATCAAAATAATACAGGAGGTAGTGTAACTGCAATAGTATATATCAGATACATGAATTTTCTGATGAATGGAATGTTCACTGGGACTAGTTCCCTAAAAATGATCCTGATTCAGTTTCTAATAGAGCCGAATGTGAACAGCTGTGAATATTTCCTCAAACAGTCTCTCCCTTTTGTGTAAAGACACTCAATTTAGTTTATCATTTCATGACCCCTGATCACACTCAGGCACTATTTTGAAATGTGAACATTTTCCTTAACTGTGTTCAAATCTGGTGCAACTGCTAGAGCAGGATTTCCTGAAAGGAATACTAATCCTGAACAATCATGCTCACAAAAACCAGTGACTGGACAGACACACTTAGAAAATTTGCATACAACAACTTCCTGGCGATTCAGAAACACCTTAGCACACAGACGATTCTGGAAAGTCTTGCTATAAAGATACTTGTTGCATTTCTTTGTTGTATAACAAACTTGTTTATATCAGCATTTCTCAAACTTCCTTATTCCATGTACCACTAAGAAAGAAAACTAGGACTCAAAGCTAAGATGTCATCAAATATGACATCAGAGATGTTAAAATTCAAAAAACATGCATCTTGGGATAGATGAGATGTGGTAACAGGACCACAGAACCTTTTGTCAGAGATCACCTACCGCCTACTGAGGATCTAGTGTTCTCTGAAACAATGCTCTGGACAACTGTGCTCTAGCCTAGAGCTTTCACAATTATTTCAGAGGAAGCAGGTAAAAGACTATTCTTTCCTATTAAGAAGTAAAAGAAATAAGAATTTTGAAGTTAAAAAAAAAAAAAGGAAATACTGGTCACCCGTTTTAAGTGTGAACCAGACCTTGTTCAGTTAAAAATTGCTAGGTCCACATCAGCATGTAACTGTCCCGCTGTCCTCAATGAGCATGTAAATCTCTTTAAATTAGGATGGCATGTAATTAAATCATTCAGCCTGTTGCCGGGCTTCTCCACACACGTAGTTTACTTTCACTTGAAGTAACCCATTTACCTCTGCAGAACCCCACACCCTGAAGTGACTCAACTTCACACCACCACCATTAAAATCTCTAGCCCTTTACAGGCTAGGCTAGGGCGTAAAGCATCAGTAACTCTACAGTGAGTCAGATGAAGTATGTGAGTGCTGGGGGAAGGTTGGAGGGACTCATAAATCTGCTTCCAGGGAAAGGGTGCGGTGGATCGCCGAGGGCCCCTCAGGCTCCCCCCTGCCATCAGTGCACAGGCCTGGCCCAAGCCACCCACTCACATCCTTCTCCATCTTGCCAATCCAACCGCTGAGGGGTGGGGGGCAAGACTTCGGGGACAGCGGGTCCCTCCCCAGGCTGGCCCAGGTTCCCCATCTAACCCCGCACGCCAAAGTTCGGCCCCTCGGATGCTTCGGAATGGCTGAACTGCGCGAATCCATCTTTCTGGCCGCGGATCTGGGGGCTTGCCCCGGCTCTCCGGGCTGGCAGGACCGGCCAGGGCCTCGCGCCGTCCTTCGGGCCGGAACAAACAACCCATGACCCCGGGAGGCCCGGGTCACCTTCACACCCGCCTCCGCCCCGCACCTCCCCCCGGGCCCGGGCCTGCCTCCCGCGGCGGCGCCCCCCTGGCCCAGCCGGGAGCCGCTGGGCGCGGGGGTACTTGTGCGGGCTCGGCCGCGCTTCTCAGGGCGCCGCATCCGCCGCCGAGATGCTGGCAGCCCGGGGAACGGCCTCGCGCGGCCCTCTCCTTATTTATCCACCCTGCAGTTTCCATGGCTCCGCCGCCATCCTCCGCCCCTTCCTCGAGCGGAGCCCGGCAGCGGGCACGGGCCCGGCCCGGCGGGGGCCGCAGGAGGGCGGGGGTGAGGCGCAGGGGCCGCGCGTCGTTTCCAAGCCCCGGGGCGCGCAGAGGCGCACCCCCAGTCCCACCCCCCGGGCAGCTGTGCCACTTCTGCAGCCCCGGCCCGCCACCCCCCGCGCTCGCCCGCACCCCAGGTCTGTTCCCCAGCGGGCCCGGCGCCGGGGCTCCCGAGCGCAGCGCAGCCCCCGGCCCGGCCCGGCGGCGCGGGGGAGGGGCGCGGCGCAGGCAAAGTTGCTGAGTTGCTTTGCACGCTCAGAAGTTGCAGCTGAGACGGCAGCTTCCCGCCCCCTTCCTGGACTCGGTGGCTCGGAACACACACCCACCCGTCACCACCCGCTACCTGCCCTCGCCCCGGCGGCCCCGGCCCGGACTCGGCAGCATCCCCTCCCGGCGCCCGCGAGGAGCCCAGGTTTCCAGCGGAGTCGGGCTGGGGGCGGGCGCACCCCACCTCCCCACTCGGCCGGGGGTGGGGGGGTAGGCGGGGAGGAGGGAGGGGTAGGTGCCCCTCCACCCAGTCGCCGCGCGGCCGTGGTGCTTTTGCACTTTGCAAAGCTGAGCTGCTGGGCCGGTGTCGCCCACCCGCCCCCTCGCCCTCGCGGACCCCGGCGGGGTTTGCGGAGCGTGCAGCGCGCAGCGTTCGCATCCCCTCCCGCAGGGGGCTTCGCCTGGGCGACGGGAGGGGCTCCGCTAGGGGCTGAGGTCGCCAACAGGTGCTCGCGAGGCCATGTGACCGGGGAGGGGCCGCGCAGGGGAAGCCGGGGGTGGGGGCGGGCTCCCTCTGGGTCCCCCGCAGAGCCTGACGCCGGGTGCACCCCGCCAGCGGCGGCTTAGGGAGGGCTCGCGGGTGGCTCTGTCGAGCGCCGGTGCCCTCGCGGCCTGCCCGGGAGGAGGAGGAGCAGGAGGGGGAAGGAGGGATGCGAAAGTGGGTCAGGAATGTAACTGGACGCTGCGCACCCCCACGCAGAATCCCCCCTCCCGCCCGTTGCCGGCAAAGGCGGCCAGCGCCAGCCTTGGAAAGCCAGTCTTTTGCTGTTGTGGTTCCCCAGCATTATCGGTGGACGGTTACCAGGGGATCCCGAGGGATGTGTTTCCCTGTGACCCTTTGGGAAGAAAAACTTAGTTGCCTCAGTAACCGAGTTTGGCTTGGATGCAATGATGCCATGAATGTTCTAGGTGAGCCTGACCAGGACGAGGAGGCTGCGGTGGCACTAGGGGGTGGATTAACTTTTCTTATTACTGAACCAAGACGTGAAAGGAAAGCTGGGGAGGAGGTGAGGTTTTGCCCCGTTTCGTGTTTGTTTTTTGCTGTTTCAAAGAACATAAATGAGACGTTTTTGCGTTGGAGTTGGAGTCTCCCAAGTGCAGGCCCCGGCGGCCATAAATTTACCAAAGTTTTTAACAAAGGTTTGAAGCTGATACCCTAGAGTTGGAAGGACTAGGGGACAGTGACAGTTTTGTATTTGGGGAAGGCTTGAGAAGCAAACATGAAAAGGCCTTTCTTAAAAGGAGAAGAAGAAGAAAAAAACCCCAAAACCCAGCCCTTCTCAAAGCAGAAGCAGTGAGAGTTCCCTCCTGAGCCCAGTGGCACCTCACACCCCAAGCGTGTGACTAGGCGAGGGAGGAATCCAGATTTAAAGGTGATGGGCTTTGGGTTTGAATGCTGGTGACACAGGCAGAGTCAAGGGGAAAAGATCATAATAAGAGAAAAGACTGCAAAAAGAAGTCTTAGCGTTGTGGACTAGGCAGCTCAAAGCTCTTCTTGAGCACCCTTCCTGAGTTTTATCCCATTTTTCCTTCTGGTTTTGTTCAGGGGACCTTAGTCACAGAGGATGGGACAGGGCTGTAGAAGCAAGGCCCAAAACCATAAGGCCACAAACTCAGAAGAAATGTGCAGCAGCTGGGGTTTTATTCAGAAGTGAAACAGGGGTGTGTTATCCTCTAAAGAGATCTTAAGAGTTATCTGAAAAGCTGACTTAGGAATTAATGTAAATTTCTGTTTCCAAGGCAACACTAGATAAAGTTACCCAAAATGAGATGTACTCTGCGTTAAAGAGTGTATATTCATAGAAAGCAAAACTGGTAATTTTTGTAAATTGAATCATATTCTAAATATGTAAAAGAAGAGGTTATTTTGTAGTGAAAACTTTGCTGGACACCTAACCATTCCCCAGGTTATTATTTTTTTTTTAACTTCACTGAGGTGTCTCACTAGTAAAATGGGAATAATAATCAATAATAATAGTTGGTCTTCTTTTGGTTGGGAGACTTGGACTTTTCACATTACTTTTTAGATGGAAGATCTTCAGTTCAACTGGTGAAAGTCTTCATTCTCACTTACAGTGTTGGCCTAAACTGTAGACCAACTACACTGGAAGCTGACAGATCCCCTACATCGAATTCTCTTGCATTCTGAATGTAAAGGGGAGAGTTACACATAGTTTTCTGGAAACTTGAAAAAAAAATGAACCCTTTCATGATCTTAGATTTTGTCACTTTGTTAAGGAGCATGGTTTCCTTCTGTGTGAGATAATTAGACTTTAAAACCTTGCTTCAAACCAGAATTGTTGCTATAGAAATGAATTGAAAATTTAAGTAAAAAATGAAGTGGCAGGGCGCCTGGGTGGCTCAGTCGGTTAAGCATCTGACTTCGGCTCAGGTCATGATCCCAGAGTCCTGGGATGGGGCCCTGCATTGGGCTCCCTGCTCACTGGGATTCTGCTTCTCCCTCTCCTCCCCGCTCACTCTGTCTCTCAGAATCTCTGTCCCTCTCTCTCAAATAAATAAAATCTTAAAAAAAAAAAATGAAGTGGCACACTTCCCTATTCCCCTACTCCCCAAATTTCATCTGAGTTCATGAAACATTTATATGTAGGGTGGTCTTCATTTTAGTTGCGAAGCAAATTAAATGAAGATTTATAAAGCAAATTAAATGAAGGAATGAATATCTGTTAAAAATGGATTAACAATAGGATCTTAGTGTGGTGAATTGTCCTTGTGTATTTAAAACATTTGTTACATAAATTTTGGGGCACTTTTCAAGAAATCATCTATGTGTAGCACTTTCTCACAGAGATTATTTTGGGCCATACATTTGTAACCACGTACTCACTGCCACCCCCCCCAAATTTTTTTGAATGAACATATGCTTTAAACACTTTCACCAACTACTTTGTGTATAGAACTGCATGGAGCATTGTGGAGATTACAGAGAAGCATATTCATGTTCCTAAAAGAGTCAAATCTGTGGTTGAGTTGGGGGCTACAGCTAGATGACAAATCAAGAAGTTTAACTGTTCAGGAGTTAAAAATATATGTGTATATGTCTAAGAAGAGATGATGGATTCATAGATGAAAGGTACCAGGAATTGAGAAATGGAATGA
The DNA here is from genome assembly GCF_003265705.2 of Callorhinus ursinus. Lineage (NCBI taxonomy): Eukaryota > Metazoa > Chordata > Mammalia > Carnivora > Otariidae > Callorhinus > Callorhinus ursinus. The sequence continues at coordinate 7,851,879 of NW_027397088.1, forward strand.
GAAATTAAACTTTTTTTTTTTCGGGGCGCCGGGATGGCTCAGTCAGTTAAGTGTCTGCCTTCAGCTCAGGTCATGATCCCAGGGTCCAGGGACTGAGCTCTGCATCAGACTGCCTGCTCAGCGGGGAGCCTGCTTTTCCCTCTCTCTCTCTGTCAAATAAACAAATAAAATCTTTAAAAAATAATAAAAATAAACATCTTTTTCTTCTTCTGTTTTCTAAAATGTTAGCAGTGAAACTAAATTGCTTCTCTCTGTAAGAAAGAAGGTTTGCTTTTTGTAGGGAGAGGTCTGGCAACCCAGCCAGCCAGTATGTGATTGATTATCAGTGAGAGTTCAGTCTTAAAGGGCCCCGGGAGCTTCCAGGGGGTCAGAGAGCAGAGGGTGTGAGGGACAGTGAAAGGGAGAGGTCACACCCTTACTTAGGAAGGGCTCAGATGTTGCAGGGTGCTGGGTGTGTTCTGGGAAGGGTAACTGTCAGGTGGCAGCCATCAGGAAGTTCTCCAGAGGGAGTTGGTAGAACTTGAACTTCAAGGATGTAGATGATTTTTATAGCTAGGAAGAAAAAGTGGTAGAAATGAGATAAGCCAAGAGGCAGGAAGTCACAGGAAACATTAGGGGAATTTGAATAGATCAGCTTTGCTACAGGAGAGGGATCAAATGTGAAATTTGTCGTTTGACTGGTAGGTTAGGGACAGACCAGTTAGGGGCCATGAATGCCTGTCCAAGGTTGGTGGAAGGACTTTATCTGCAGGTAATGGGGAATTATGACAGGATTTTGAGTAAGGGAAATGCATGGTCACAGTTGCATTTGGGGAAGGTTGATCTTGTGAGTTAGATTGGAGTGGGGGTTTAGGGACCATGCGTGGCTATTGCAGGGATCCAAGGGGGCTGGGCAAGTATAGTATCGAAGGGAATTGGTTGGAAGGCAATGCTTTGTGAGTTGTTATAAAAGGAAAATTGATAATATTTTATAGTATGTGGATGTGGAGGGCAGTGGATAAGAATTTAAATCTAGAAGCTGTGAGAAGGTGGTACTATGAGCAGAAATTGGAACAGGAAGCCAGAGTTCAAGGTGAATTGAAGAGTTGATTTGAGAAATGGAATTTGAAGCTGTGATTGGCAGCTGGGTTCAGGGAAAATGGATGATCTTGGCTGGAGGTGGAGATGTGAGTCATCCACATAGAAGTAGGTGATTATTGGCCAGAGGTGTGGAATGAACTCCTCAGTTTGAACTTGGTGGTGAAAGGACCAGTGTTGAAAGGAACATTCACAATTAGAATTTTTTTATGTGTATAAAAATATAATTTTTTATGTGTATAAAAAACATATAAACATATATATATGATTTTTCAAAATTCTCCTCCTTCCTCAGAAAGCACAACAAAGTGGTCATTCCTGGGGCTCTAGCTAGAGCCCATCTACTGATCCAGCCCTGTTCTAGCCCAAGTGGTTTCACTGGATGGCTCCTGAACCTGGCTCATCAGATTAAGGGGTCCCGCCCCATGGGCACCAAATCACAATCTCCTGAGCTAACAATTCCGTATTCTTAATGAGCTTTCCAGGCCACTCTGGTATGGAGTCCTTGGGAGAGCCAGTGCTTTAGCCAGTTTGTTCTACCAGTTCTGAGACCTTCTCCCCGAGCCTCCTGTCCCCCCTTGGGAGAGCAAGAGTTCTAAGGTCTTCCTTTGAGTGTGTCTGTTTCAGCCTGTCCTTTTGCTTTTGTTTCTAATGGACAGTCATTGATAGGCAGGGCTGGAAGTTGTTTTTATCCAGATGACCTGCTGCTTTCCAAATTTAGCACCGGTTGGAAGCAGGGATGGATGTGTCAGAAGTCCTCTGCCTTGCTAGGTAGGAAGGGGATTTGGGTTGACGCGCAGTGTATGGTGCTGAGTGACTCACATTCCATCCATCCAAGCCTGTTGGAGATGATGCAATAAGGCAGGCCCTGGGCAGACCACTTCCTGTACCTTTGGAGACGCAGACCCAGGGTGTGGTATTTGGCAGTCTTCTCAGGAGGAGACTATTTGGCTGATCCTCTCCAAGGGAAGAGTCAGAGGTGAGGCTGGGGAAGCTGTCGGCTCCACACACCACAGGTCCTCCAGTTGAGAAACGAGTAGTCAGAAATTTAGGGCTGGTTTTCTAAAATGCGATGACTATTAACACCTTTTTCAAAGAATACCTGTCTATCCAAGGATCTGTTTCTTTCTTTCTTGTCAGAAAAACAAACATCTGTCCCATTGAGCAGTAGCAAACATTCCGTCACAGCCAACTTTCAATTAACCTGGTGCTACGAATTATTATCTGGCTACAGATTATCATCGGCCCTGCCTTTCCCTTTCTCGTTTATAAGCTATCAAGAGACAGATTCACCTTCTGATGTTATGACGGGCGTCCCGAGCCTTTTTTTTTTTTTTTTAATCTCCACTGAAGAATAGTAAAAGATGATAGAATCTAGGGGCGCCTGGGTGGCTCCGTCATTAAGCATCTGCCTTCGGCTCAGGTCATGGTCCCAGGGTCCTGGGATCAAGCCCCGCATCAGGCTCCCTGCTCAGCAGGAAGCCTGCTGCTCCCTCTCCCACTCCCCCTGCTTGTGTTCCCTCTCTGGCTGTGTCTCTCTCTGTCAAATAAATAAATAAATAAAATCTTAAAAAAAAAAAAAAAGATGATAGAATCTGGGTGTGGGGTTTTGTTTTGTTTTGTTTTTTGAAATTGTGGTAAAATACACATCACATAAAATTTACCATCATAACTCTTCTTAAGTGTACATTTAGTACTGTTGCTAGGCACTAGAATCTAGGTTTTTAAACCCATTTACAATGTAAGGGACTCTTCTAAAAATGTCAGAAAATGAATCCCAGGTTACACACAAAACTATGAATGAGAGAGAATGGTATTAGCGCAGGCTTAGAGTGTTCAGATGCCCTCCTGAGAGAAGGTGCTTGTAGGATGGGCTTGCCTGGGGACAGCTTTTCATAGCAGCTAATTGCGAAGTTAATTAGTGCGGAGGAAAAAGACAATTTTATGCTTGAGATTTCTTTAAGATGCCAGAAATAGTGCTAGCACCTTGATACTGATTTTGAAGTTTTCTTGAAGTTCTAAGAGTAGAAGGAGAGAAGATGCTCAGTTAAATGTGAACTTACAGAATTTAATTTACACACTTGCTTAGAGTTTGCAGAGTTTGTGTATACCCTGTAGAAATATGCTCTTGATGCACACGGAGGGGTAGGTCATATCTGCTGCTGTTATCCTATTTTTTTCTAGTGAAATCTTAACGATTTAGGAAAATAGGGGTATCAACAACCAAAAAAATTCAAAATGAGCAAGAACCTGTGAATTTATTATCATGTAAAGGATCACGTCATGAAGTGAAACAATTTTTAAGGTTAAATAGTTGAGTAAGATACACAAGAAAGATTGGAGGTATTGTTGCTGTTTGTCAGAGTTCTTGGTCAACTGAAATCTATTACAGTTCACTTTTTTTTTTTAACATTAGAAAATTTATTTTCACAACCCTTGACTGTTTGTACTCAGTCATTCATAATACCCACAAAACAGGTTTGGAGCTAGTCACTCCAACAGGATGTCAGATGCAGTTGAAGAGAGAAGTGGTGTGTTCACATTCTACCAAAGGAGAAATGCCTTCACTTACCTCTCGTGGCTTTGGAAATTTATAGCTTATTGAACAACCCATTTAAAAAGTGCTGCTAAATTTGAGAAAACTTACAGATTCATTCTGAGTTTATCTTATTCAAGACTGCTTTAGTCAACTTTTGCTTATCAGTCCTGAGAAGATGTGTTAAAACCAGTTTGGCAACTTTTTTTTAGTATAGCATGTGAGAAGGCCCTTAGAAAAGAGTTTGAACCAGTATCAGCGTTGGAACTAAAACTGAACACCTTTTTAAAAAACATTTTTAAAAAATTTAAATATAGTTGACATACAATATGATATTTGCTTCCGGTGTACAACATAGTGATTAGACAATTCTATACATCATACTGTGCTCACTGTGGTAAGTGTAATTATCATCTGTCACCATGCAACATTATCACAATATTATTATTATTTTCATTATTACGGTATTATTGACTATATTCCTCATTCTGTACTTTCATCCCCCTGACTTTTTTTTTTTTTATAACTGGAAGTTTGTACCTCTTCACGTTTTTTGGTCACCCGCGCCCCCTCCCCCAGCAACCATCAGTTTGTTCTCTGTATTCATCACTCTGTTTGTTTGTTTGCTCGTTTGTTTTATTTCACATAGACGTAAAATCAAATGGTATTTATCTTTCCCTGTCTGACTTGTTTCATAGTATCATTAGCATAGTATCCTCTAGGTCCATCCATGTTGTTGCAAATGGAAAGAGCTCGTTCTGTTTTATGGCTCATATTCCATTGTACGTACGTAACGCCTCTTCTTGAGAATTCTACCACTGAACCACCAATGCAAGCTACCACATCTTCTTTATCCATTCATCTGTCAGTGGACACTTAGGTTGCTTCCATAGCTTGGCTGTTGTAAATAATGCTTCAATAAATATACGGGTAAGGGGCACCTGGGTGGCTCAGTTGGTTAAGTATCCGACTGTTGATTGAGGCTCAGGTGGTGATCTCGGGGTGTGGGGATCAAGCCCCTCCCCAGGCTCCACACTTACCATGGAGTCTCCTTGGGCTTCTCTTTCTCCCTCGCCCTCTGCCCCTCCCCCCACTTGTGCATTCTCTCTCTCTCTAACTGAATAAATATTTAAAAATAAATAAATAAACATAGGAGTGCATAAGTCTTTTCGAATTAGTGCTTTCGTAAAACTGAATGCTTTTAAATCGGAAATTTATGATATGTATATTTCTCTTAGTTTGGAGGATTCATAATTTAAAAGGCAAGATTTCATGGTAGGAACTCAATTACCAATGGAAAGGTTTCCATTGATAACAATGCCAGGCATAGACAGTTTAGAATTTCACCAAGAACTTGGAATACCTACATATTCACAATCCTATGTGATAGCACACACACATGCACCCAGAATAATTTACTGAATTCTGTTTAGAAGCAGGCTTTATATAGATCTTTGAACAACTGTTTTTTTTTTTCTTTTTTTTAAAAAGATTTTATGTATTTATTTGTCCGAGAGAAAGAGAGCAGCCGGCAGAAGGAGAAGCAGGCTCCCAGCTGAGCAGGGAGCCTGATGCAGGACTCAATCCCAGGACCCTGGGATCATGACCTGAACTGAAGGTGGACGCTTAACCGACTGAGCCACTCAGGTGCTCCAAATCAACTGTTCCATATTGCAGTTTTAGGAGATGTTTGTTTTTCCCAGCACAGCGTAGGCATGGGTTTCAACTAATTGCCAAAAGAGATTCACAAATCTATAGAAAATACAAGTTCAGGTGGTCCTGGGAGTCTCATGTATTTCAATTTTGACTTTTATTTATTTTTTTAAAAAGATTTCGTTTATTTATTAGAGAGAGAGAGAGAGAGAGAGCATGGGGGGGGAGGGGCAGAGGGAGAAGCAGACTCCCCACTGAGCAGGAAGCCCAATGTTGGGCTTGATTCCAGAACCCTGGGATCATGATCTGAGCCAAAGGCAGACACAACCGACTGAGCCACCCAGGCACCCCTGACTTTTCTTTTAAAGCTGGGTTCTTACATTTTACTAGAAAAATACTCCAGCTTTTAAGATTGAACAATCCCACAATCTACACGAGCCTATTCTACAGTGAAATTCTGTGATGATAAGTGCAGGAAATTTCTAATACTGCGTGTTAGTACAGAAAGATACTGTTCAATAGCCATGCCCCTTTGCTTTGTCATTTCTGTGTTTAACAGAGCCTTCTGCCCCCTGAAATGTCAGCTTAGCCCTCAAAGTCATGTGTATTTTACTTTTGATTACCTTGGTCCTCGGCCAGCCTCATATTTGACACTTTCCGCATAGGCGGCAAGGGTGCTTCTGGATGTTGAGCTGTTAATCTTTTTACTATTTCCTGTCACTTTTCCCCATGATTGATGCTCATGAGCCTGAGGGGGGAAAAGTGATGAAAATGACTTTGAAAACAGCTTTGAAAAGGAATATTTTAAGTTGGACTTGGGTCTTACCTAAGACCATAAAATGATTGAAAAAGCACACGGTCTGTTTTGTAAGGCAGTACCTCAGCCCTTACAGGGAGTACGCTGCATTCTAACGAACACTCGGTAATAGAAGTGAAGAGGGTTTTCCTGGTGTTTTGCAGTGATTCAGATATCCGGGTCTGTGGCATGAGGTAGGGCAAGAATTTGCAGATGATCTGTATTCAGTTCTAGGGAAAGGTTACAGAAAGGGGCTCTCTTTCCTTTGGGATGAAAAATAAAAGTCTTTCTGAGTTGTAGTCCTTACCAAAACTCAGACCCTATTATCTCCTCAATATTTCCTCTACCCCATACCCAATACAGTTCACTAATTCGGGGTTTGGCTTTGGAGGCCCCCTCCCCCTCGTACCACCAGGCCCCATTGTGTGCAGAATGACCTATTACAGTGTGAGAAGAAGATATTCAAAGCTCTGTTTTAGCTCACCTTATATTTTTCAATTTGTTAAAATTGAGGTAAAGTAGATGTCACATAAAATGTGCTGTTGTAATCCTTTCTAAGCATACGGTTTGGTGGCATGAGTTACATTCACCGTGTTGTACAACCATCACCACTGTCCATTTCCAAAATTTTTCATCACCCCAAAGAGAAACCCCCTAGCCATTAGGCGGTAACTTCCCAAGTCCCACTTCACCCTCTACTCTACTTTCTGTCTTTTATGGCCATTCTAGATATTTTGTGTCAGTATATGGTAGTCCTCCCCTTATGCACGGTTTCGCTTTCTGTGCTTCCAGTTAACTGTGGTCAACCGTGGTCCAGAAGCAAATGATCCTCCTTCTGAGGTATGCTCAGAGGTCAGTAGCAGCCTGACGCTTCATCACAGCACCTACGTCATGCACCTCACTTCCTCTCATTACATAGGCATTTTATCATCTCATACCAATCCAAGAGGAAGCAGGGTGAGTAGAGTATAGTAAGACATTTTGAGAGAGAGACCACATTCACATAACTTTTATTACAGAATATTCTTTCAGTTGTTCTATTTTTTTATTGTTAATCTCTTGCTTGTTAATGTCTTGCCGTGTTAAAGTTTCTAAATTAAACTTTATCATATATATGGATGAATAGGAAAAACATAGTATATGTAGGGTTCAGTACTATCTGTGGTCTTAGGCATCCACTGGGGTTCTTGGAAACGCATCCCCCACAGATAAGGGGGGGCTACTGTGTGTCCTTTTGAGTTTGGCTTATGTTTTCAGAGTTCATCCATGTTGTAGCATGTGTCAGTTCTTCATTCCTTTATATGGCTGAGTAATATTCCATCATCTACGTAGACCACGTTCTGTTTACCCATCTGTTGATGGACATCTGGGTTGTTTCCACGCTCTGGCTATTTTGAATAACGCTGTTCCGAACAGGGGCATACAGGTATCAGTTCAAATCTCTGTTTTCAGTTCTTTGGGTAGATACCTGGGGGGAGAATTACACATGTGGTAACTCCAAGCTTAACATGGTTTGAGGAACCACCAGACTGTTTTCCACAGTGGCTACACCAATTTCACTTTCCCACAAACAGCGTAGGAGGGTTCTAGTCTCCACATCTTTGTAGCCCTTTTTTTTTTTCATATTATAGCCACCCTAGTGGATGTGAAGTGGTATCTTGTGGCTTTGATTTTCATTTCCCTGATGACTAATGATGTTGAGCATCTTTTCATGTGCTCATTGGTCAGCTGTACGTCTTCTTTGGAGAAATGTCTGTTAAGTCCTTTGCATTGTCCATTTTTGTATATGTTTTATGTGGTCTAATAGTAGTATATAGATGATACATAAAATGTGCATATACTTGGATATATGCAAAATGTTTTTTAAGATGGGGGATGTACTTTTAAACAGTTTGGAGGCCATTATTATGGTCTATAACAATGATCCGTTCTATTTCTCATTGCCTGGCATTAGCAGGAAACCACTGATAAAAATTCTTGAGCTTTTATCGGTGAGAGTCTTAATTGGTCAAAGTGTTTACTGGAGCCTTCATATGAAAGTTACCACAGGGTCCCAAGGCTATCCTTCAGGATGTTCCCCTGTTACCTAAGAAAGTAAATCTCCTTGGATGGGTTTCAAGTTAGACATGCCTTATGCTCAATCCTATTTTGTGGTTAATAATGGCATTTCTTTTTTTTTTTTTACGTTTTTATTTAAATTTCAAGGAGTTCACAGACAATGTAATATTAGTTTCAGGTGTACAGTTTAGTGCTTCACCACTAAATTGTATTGTGTTTACAAACACTAAATTTAGTGATTGTAAACACCTGGTGCTCATCACAAGTGCCTTTCAGGGTTCTAGTGTATCTTATTAAGAGATAGAAATGGTCTTTCATGCCAGGTCACATAGGAGAGCCAGAAGGCATAGAATAAATCTAAAGAGGCTTGGCTCCATTATTATTATTATTATTTTATTATTTCATTCATAAACCTTGATTATAAAGAGATTAACTTTGAGGGGATTGAACTAGCCTATTTAAAGACCCAAGAACATTTTAGGCCTTAGGGGTTGATTTTTTTTTTTTTTTTTGAACAGATTGGTTTTCCCATTGTGCTTCTCTTCTCTGAGGGTAGCCTCCTTTGTGAGGTTACCCTAAAATGCCAGCTTCTATCGAGGGTGAGACATCACCACCCTAGCACACCATGGTGTATTTTTTGGAAAGTGTCCACACTGGCAGGCGTTTTCCAAATAAAACATTTGTTTCAGTAAACAAGTGTTTTATCCAGCAGCCCAAGTGGAGAATTTTAAAACCAGTGTTTGTTTTGCCAGCAAACATTTTGTTTCAATCCTTGCAGCTAAACAAGTGGGTAAGATTTAAGTGGCCTCCCAGTAAAAACAAATGCAGAGCCATTTTCAGAAAACTCGGGCAGAGCAGAAATCCATTTGCTGTCCGAGTGTGAGTTGAGACATTTGGGGAAATATACTGTACTTTCTGTATAGCTCTGTACTTAGTTGCCATCAGAGTGGGAAGTCTTAGGTTTGGGTAAGGGCTCTTAATTCTGTTTTAAGGCAAAAGATGAAGAAATATAAAACAAGTGTTGAAAAGTACTGTTGTGTTGCTCTATATCAATCTTAGAGCTTGGCTTTAAAATGTGACTCAAGCATCATCAAGGATTTGTTCTGCTCTGCATTTCTTACCTCTTTTCTAATTATTTTTATGGTAATCCCCCCAGCGGATAATGCAACCCAACATCCATGTGAATAACCAGGCTTTCGTCTTCTCACTTGTATAAAAATGGTAGTAAAATCAGATTTTGGTGACCTCATTGTCGCTTTTATTTAGGGTTCCATGTAATTGAACACTCTTGCTCTCTTCGCTGGATTATCATCTGAAATATATCTTTGAATGTTGTGGTTTGAAAGTATGTGGTGTGCTTTTCTTTTTGAAAAGCAAGCCTCTTTCCCTTTAAGGAAGATGAATCGTGCTTAAGAGGATAATCAGAAATTATGAAATACGGTATACATGCAGAATAGTGTAGAGAACAGATATATGTGGTTTAAAGAATAATGAACACGTGGCATACGTAACCCCCACTCAGACTAAGAAATAGAACGCTGCCTTGGAAATCTACTTCAGAGGGTGCCTGGGTGGCTCAGTTGCTTAAGCATCCAACTCTTGATTTTTGGCTCAGGTCATGATCTCAGGGCCTGGAGATGGCCCCCAGTTGGACTCCACCCTCAGCGGGGAGTCAGCTTGAGATTCTCCCCGTCTCCTGCCCCTCCTCACCCTGTGTGTGTGCTCTCTCTCAAATAAATAAATAAATCTTTTGTTTTGTTTTGTTTTTAAAGATTTTGTTTATTTATTCATGAGAGACAGAGGGAGAGAGAGAGAGAGAGAAGCAGAGGGAGAAGCAGGCTCCCAAGGAGCAGGGAGCCCGATGCGGGACCCGATCCCAGGACCCTGGGATCATGACCTGAGCCGAAGGCAGACACTTAACCATCTGAGCCACCCAGGCACCCAAATAAATAAATCTTAAAAAAAAAAAAAAAAGAAATCTGCTTCAAAACCACCTTCCTCTTCCCTCCATGGGAAATTTACAATTATGTAGGTCTCCTTAAACGCTATCACTTAGTTTTGCAAGTGTTTGGCGTGTATTACTTTTTACTTGTTCGTTTTATTAACAATATGCTTGCATGATTCAGCCACGTTGAGGTCTAGAGCTGTGATTCCTTCATTTTAATTGTTTGGCATGCCTATGTACAACGACGATGCGTTTCTCTACTCTTGATGGACATTGGAAGTGCTTCCAGCTTCTGAGTCTTATGAAAAAGGCTGTCGAGAACATTCTTGTATGTGTGTAAATCTCCTAATCCCGTTATACAAAAGGTTTTCCAGGGTGCAAAGGAGAGGTGGGTTGTTGGATTGTAGGGTGTTTGGATTTTTCACTTTCCACTCTAATTCCAAACAGTTTTCCAAGGTGGTTGTTCCAGTTTGGACTCCCTGTGAATGAGAGTTCTTATTTCTCCACATCTTCACCAAAACTCGGTATTGCTAGACTTTTCAATTTTTGCCAATCTGGTGAATAGGAAATGAGGTCTCATTGTGGTTTTAATTTGCTTTTCCCTGATTCATAAGGTCTCTTGGCTGTTTGGCTACCCTTTTTCCTCGGGTGTTTTAAACTTTTTGCCCGTTTTTCTGTGGATTGTCTTTTTTCTTACTGATTTGTTGCCGATTTGTAGGACTCCTTTATATATTCTGATAGGAATATTTTGTCGATTATATGCAAATATCTGAGCACTTTGTGACTTTTTTTTTCCTCTTAGTTTATGATGCCTTTGGAGGCACACAGGCTGTTTAATTTCAATATTGTTGGATTATCAATTGATACTTTTGCATCTTGTTTAAGAAATTCTTCCCTATCTTCAGTTCATGAAGATATTTTCTTTTATTCTTTGTAGTGTTGCCTTTCACATGTGATTTTATTGTATTTTATTTATGTGAAGCGGGTTTTGCAAATGTTGTAAGGTAGGGGCCTATTTTCATTTTTTGTGTAAATGATTATTTGGTTGCCCAACCACGACTTATACTACCTGTGTCATATATCAGTGGCTGTTTGTGCAATAGACCTTAGTAATCAGTTTCTGTGTTCCCTATTCTCTTCCATTGGTCTCTGTCAATGCTTGATCTGACCCTGCACTGTCTTCATTATCCCAGCCTAGAGTGAGTCAGGATGTTTGGGAGGGCATGTTCTTCCACCTTGTTCTTCTTCAAGCCTGTCTTGGTGTTCTTGGCTCTTCGCCCTTCTAAGTAAATTTTAGAAGCAGCACAAATTCCCTAACAGGACTTGTTGGAGTTTTTGTTAGGACTGCACGGAATCTGTGGACCAGTTTGGGGAGAAGTGACATGTTTACAATGGGGGAGTCCACCACATTGAAACGCAGTGTACAGAGTCTTCAAAAGGAGGGTGCCCAACTTCCTGGGGCTCAGATCCTGGCTCTGCTCTTCCTTGGCCACATCACCCTGGAGAATGTATTTAACCTTGATGTAGCTCCATTTCCTTATTTGTTAATAGGGATCATAAGAGTACCTACCTTATCGGATATTTGAGAGGATTAAATGACTAAATGTGTTGCATATAACATGTGTAAAGCACATAGTACACATTATATAAGTGCACAGACACTGATTTCTCTATGTCTATGTCCTTTTCAGTGTCCCAAGAAAGTTTTGTAATTTTCTTTATAAAACTATATTTGACATATATCAAACATATTACTACATATACATGCAGAAATATATATGATATATATTCCTAGGAACCCTAAAATTTTTGGTGCTATGATAAATGATATTTTTAAAGCTTTTTGGAGGGTGTACAATATTTTTATGTTTTTATTTAGTATCTTTTATGAGCTGATTATGATCATCTTTGGTTAATACTAAGTGCTTGTGCTGTGTAAGATACTGCTAAGAGCAGGCAGGAAATATGGGTGCTTCCATTGGGTTGATTGTCCATCACAATTACTACTCTGGTCTCATGGGATTGAACATTTTATCCATTTTGCATAATTTTAAACTGTTGTTATCCCATTGACTTCTGTTGCTGAAACCTGTCTGAGAGTTTTGGCAGTCTGGTTAATTTTATCCTGTATATTAGGCTGCTTTCTGTTCATTATTTCTTTTAAATTTCTGAGATCATTATATGTCAATCCTTTCTTATAGGCCCCCCACAGTGTGCTTGAGACCCTGTTATGGTTTATTTCCAGGGCTCTTATTTCTCTCTAAATTGAGTACTGTAAAGATGAGATGAGAGTCACAACTTCATACACTGATTCGAATCCAGGGTTAAGTAAGATTCCTCTGGCCGGTAACTGACATTGTTTCTTTTCCATGTGTCCATGTGTCACACATGTCTCAATGGAGTTACAAGGTTTTTAAAAAAGCAAGAAAGGACGTAAATATAGGAACCTATACATACATACATACATATATATGTATGTTCCCCTTGACTTGTGTTTCAATTCTAAGCTTTCTGGTCATATGGTACTCCACCTCACGTGGGAGGTGAGGACCCACACTGTGTGCCTTCCTATGATTTCATTTTGCATCACAGGAGGCAGAAACTCAAAGTGAAACCAAAGAAAAAACCAATGTATTCTTAATGGTTTTTACCCAAACCATAAATCCGTCTCTTGGAGGGAGAGGGGAATCACCCAACATTTGATCTGGTTTCTTCTGCATGTTCCAGCCAGTATTTGCCAGTTCAGTGACCATCTGCTGGGACTCCCTCAGGGGATTCATTGAAAATTCAGATTCCTGGGCCTGACCTACACCAAGGGAGTAAGACAAGAGGCAGGGGTGGAGGAGGAGGCAGGGACTTGAATATTTTCAAAGATTCCCTGGTGGTACTGACAGTCACACAGGACCTGGAAACAGATAGGCTTTCGTTTTCATTGCTCACACATCACTTAATGGAAAAATTCATCATTCAGGAGGTTTGATGTAATGTAGCTAATGCCTAGTAAGTGCCACGTGTTGGGCACTTCATGTTCAATCCTGTGAGTAGACTACTACTATTAGGCCCATTTTATGGAAGGGGAAACTGAGGCATTTAGAGGTTAAATAACTTGCCCTGAGTCAGACAGCTGACTCAGAATGGTCCTTGTCTTTATGGATCCTAAAAACAAAATCCTGACTTTAGGTAATTACAAAATGAACTGGTCTCCCAACAGAAATGGGCCCGGAGGGTCCACTTGGATCATAATTGTGTCTTGGTATTGTGTTATGTGCCTTATACATTATTCATTCCTTTAGCAAGTCCTTACTGGGCATTTAGCGTCCCCAGAGCTTGGGGCAGAGATTCTACAAAAGGAAGGCATGTACAGGAAACTGGTATATCAGACAGACTAGTGACTTCTTAGCAGATGCCCATGTGGAGATAAGAGGATTTTGGGGTGGGGTGGAGGAGCTGTTGAGCTCTCCCCTTGCACCAGGCTCTATGCCGAGTGTTTTGGGTATATTCTCCCATTTATTCCTCACAAGAACCCTCTTTAACTTCTATTAATAATCAATTGAAGAGGAAACTAAGACTTAGAGACCTAAGGACACTTGCCTGTGGTCATACAGCCTCTGCATCCTTGTTGTGAGAAAGAAGATAATGTCTACCTCTCTCCAGAACTTCGCTTTGAGCCACTGGATTTTCTGCTTTTAACTATATAATCAAATAGGATTTTTCTGTTTTCTATTTTTTTTTAATTAGCAATAATCGCGCCTCGGATAAACCTCATTGGCTACGATACTGCCACTGCGCAAAGCTGTTTTCTATTTTTTTTTAAAGATTTTATTTATTTATTCATGAGAGAGAGAGAGGCAGAGGGAGAAGCAGGCTCCCAAGGAACAGGGAGCCCGATGCGGGACTCGATCCCAGGACTCTGGGATCACGACCTGAGCCGAAGGCAGACACTTAACCATCTGAGCCACCCAGGTGCCCAGGATTTTTCTGTTTTCTAGAGATGCTGTCCATCTGATAATAATCCGTACAGCCCAGTCACTAAGATCACTTGGGGGTTTGAAGAGATCTTTTCAAAGGCTTCTAATGTTGTTCATCATTTGCTTAGCCTCCCCATTTTGTACCCTGGTTCTTTTGTCCTTGCCAGGCCTTTGAGTCAGGTAAGAATCCTTCAGAGCTATTATCATGGCCAGGTTCATGGCCTATAACAGGATTGACAGATGTCTAGGGACGGGAGGAAGCCCAGATGTGTTTTAAAGGAACATCAAAGCTTTGCCCATAAGCACTCCATTTGCTTACTGTCCTGCAGAAGTGGGGTGGCTTCCCGTGCCCTAATTGGGCTCTGTAATTTTCATGAGAGGGTGGTTAATGTCTGTTAATGTGCCATATGCCTGTGGGAATTCAGTATACTTATTTCCGAGCCACTTCAGAATTGTGGAGTGTTTGGTCATGAAGAAACCTTAGAAATCATCTAGCTCAGTTGTTCCATCTTACTGAAAAGGGAAGGACAATCCTACATTTTCAGTGACTTGTTTAATGTGACTAGTTAGTGGCAAGACCAGGACCCGGTTCCTGACACGCAGCACAGTCCCTTCCTTCTACTCTTTTCATCTGATTTTGTGCTGATCAGGGCACTGCCCTAATCAAGATGAATCATGACATGATAAGCCATAAGGATTTTAACCTCAAAATGATTCATATAGTAGGGCTTTTTTTTTTTTTCTTCTTCTTTTAAGTAGGCTCCACGCCCAGAGTGGAGCCCAAAGTGAGGCTTGAACTCACAATCCTGAGATCAGGGCCTGAGCTGAAATCAAGAGTTGGATGTTCAACGCATTGAGCCACCCAGGTGCCCTGGTAGGGCTTTCTTTTTCTTTTTCTCTCTTTTTTAAAAGATTTTATTTATTTATTTATTTGAGAGAGAGAGAGAGAGAGAGAGAGAGAACACATAAACAGAGGGAAGGCCAGAGGGAGAGAGAATCTCAAGCAGACTCTCTAGTGAGTGGGGAGCCTGATGCGGGGCTCGATCCCAGGACCCTGAAATGGTGGACCTGAGCTGAAACCAAGAGTCTGACGCTTAACCAGCTGAGCCACTCAGGTGCCCCAGGGCTTGCTTTATAAAGGCAGATTTACTATCCTTACTCTGTATTATTTAGGCTAGTGATAAAGTTATTTTACGTTTCATAATATACAATGGTAGATGATAGGACTCTTCTAAAATACTGCCAGGCCTGTCAGAGAGCTTACTCTCCAGCAAAGTGGAAACTTAACGGATATTCTATGTGTTTGTACATGTTTTCAACGGAGAAGAAGAAAGCCTACCGAAAAGAGAACCAAAGAAGAGACACATATTGTTATCACCATTATGACTTTTTCATCTATTTTAGGCTTCCTGCCTTACTGTGGCAGCCTCAGGCCACTGGCATGGGCTGTCACTTAGACCATACCTCTGACACATTGTCCTTGGAGAATGGCCCATGGTTGGAGAGACCTCATAAAGCATACATTCGTTAAATTTACTATTTCATTCATTAAAAATAATGCCATCAGTGTTGAATAGGTAAGGCAGTAACATCACAGCCCATACCTCTAACTATGACTGTCTCCTGCTCCTCTCCATATGAGTTTTGTCACGTTGACTTACACTGAGAGATGGAAGAGCCCTGTTGCCTTTTTCCTCCTTGTGAACTAACATCCTATTGAAGTGTAACATCCACACAGAAAAGGGTACACGTCATAAATGTATAACTCCCTGAATTTTCACAAAATGAACATACCCCCAGAGCTTTTGAATACCACAGGCCTGGTTTCATCATCTGGCTTCATCATTTCTATTCATGTAACTTTAGGCAAATTATTTCACCTTTTTGAGCCTCAGTTTTCTCAACTGTTAATAGCATTTCATAGGTATTTATGAAGAGAAAAGATGATATATATGTAACTGACCTGATATGTTCCTGCTTCTTCTTCCTGTCCCTTGGTTCCAGGACAGCTTCTGCAAATGAGCCCCCTCAAAGTGGTTTAGAGGAGTGGTAATGGAAACTTTGTAATATTAAGTAACAGCTCCTATGGTTCTGGAAATGTACATGATAATATGGGCCACAACTGCTTTTGGCCGGTTCTCTTCAAGGGCTCATCTCAGAAACTTGGCTTGAAGTAGATTAAAGCTTCACCCTATCTACTTATTCTTGTATGCCCGGCTCTATCCTCAAAAGGGATTATAGACATACACATAGGACAACAGTATTTAAATAGTAAGTGAATCAAAGCTCAAGTAGAAATGTACGTGTTGTGTCCTGAAATCCAGATGGTTTGCTAGGTGTGGGCTTCAGAGTTGGCTTTGAGCTTCCTAGCGGTCAGAGCAAATAAGGGAAATGATTAGTAATAAGATTTAAAGGGTGCTTATAATAAGAAAGCAAACCATCTGTGCAAGAGAAACAGTTTTTGTCTTGGCACCAAGACCTACTTTCTATCGATCTTCACAAAGACGACTTGATGGAAAGTGGTAAGATTCCCTGTAATAAATAAAATTATCTGATTTATAATGCTGTGTCTTACGCTCTGCCTGGCCATATGCAGGTGGCACGAAGCCAAGGCCTAATTTAGTAAAAATTGTTTTATAAATAACCATCAATGGATGAAATTCTATCCTTGAGTGTATTTCAATGATACAATCAAAATTAATATAGGCTGATTACATGTAACTGATAAATCCATTTATGAAGGTTCTAAATCCATCAAGCAGTGGCATGGTAAATGGGGATTCTGTGTTTAGGCTGGATGGGGGAAGAAGAATTTTCAACTATTCTTCTAAAGAAGACTCTAAGGAAGGGGGCACCTGGGTGGCTCAGTCGTTAAGCATCTGCCTTCGGCTCAGGTCATGATCCCAGGGTCCTGGGATGGAGCCCCGCATCGGGCTCCCTGCTCCGCGGGAAGCCTGCTTCTCTCTGTCCCACTCCCCCTGCTTGTGTTCTCTCTCTGGCTGTCTCTCTCTGCCAAATAAATAAATAAAATCTTAAAAAAAAAAAAAAAGACTCTAAGGAAGAAGCATGCTTTTTAGGAAGTGAGGTTAGGAAAAGCAAAGTGTACTTTCCCCAGTAAAGTGCAATCTGAAAGATAGTATGTCATAAAGGACTTGACTCTGGGGAGGTGAAAAATATCTTCATTGGAAAACTTGGAGTACCCTCACCCCTGAGGAGCAGGTTTGGGGTAGGATAAAGAGGTCAGTTTTGGACATGTTGGGTTTGCAGCCTCCCTGCGTGGAAAGTTATATTTTATGCACACACACACACACACAGGCACGTGCATCCTTGTTTTATATTGGGTAGTTACAGTGTCTGGCAGATTCCAGCTGAATATCTATCTATCTATCTATCTATCTATCTATCTATCTATCTATCTATAATGATTTAAAATGGGGTTGGGTTTTAAAATTTGAAATTCAGATGTTTGTAAAATAAAAACACCCCTAATAGTAGAAGCTAACATGGTGTCTTCTTGTTATCATTGGTCAAGCAGTGGGCCTCAAAGTCTGGCTTGGAGAACCCTGGGAATCCCTGATTATCTTTTTGATGGGTCTAGGAGGTCAAAACTATTTTTATGGCAATAATAGGATTTGCTTTTTTTTACTCTTTTTCCCTCAACTTACCCAGAGGATACATGATGGGTCGTAGCACACAGACTGCAGAGAATCCAGTCATCTGTAAAGCCAGGCATTAAAAGAGATTTGCAAAAATGTAAAGCAGTGTACTCCTCTCATTAAATTTTGTTTTGAAAATATAGTTATTTTTCATAAACGTATGCTGTTTATGTTAACGTGTGATAGGTTTATCGTTATTTTAGATAACACATTTAATTTATTCTGTTTTAATTTCTAATATGGAACATCCTGAAAGATATAATCTACATAAGCAAAAGCTCCCTGGGGTCATCAATAATTATAAGTGCTTAAAGGAGTCCTGAAACCAAAGTTGAGAACCCCCACATTAGACATTGTTTGCCATAGACTTTGCTCGCATCATGCACTAATAATGGGACGCAGGGCAGTGTGGTCCCTAGGATCTAAGAAATGCTCCTGTACATCGCTGTAAACCTGCAAATGAATACACGGAATTGTTCCAAACAGTTTTGGCATCTCCAGTTTGTTTATCAGTGTGTCCATACAACAGATATTTAGTTAGCATGGGGATTATGGCAGTTAATAAAACAAACAAGGTGTCTGCCCTCATGGAATTTATTTCTAATAGAAATGTATCAAGAGGGGCACCTGGGTGGCTCAGTCAGTTAAACATCTGCCTTGGGCTCAGGGCATGATCCTGTCTGCTTCTCTCTCTCTCTCTCTCTCTCTCTCTCTCTCTCAGCCTCTCCCCCTGCTCGTGCTCTCTCTCATATAGATAAATACAATGGGGCGCCTGGGTGTCTCAGTCGTTAAGCGTCTGCCTTCGGCTCAGGTCCTGATCGATCGAGTCCCACATCGGGCTCCCTGCTCCGCGGGAAGCCTGCTTCTCCCTCTCCCACTCCCCCTGCTTGTGTTCCCGCTCTCGCTGTCTCTCTCTGTCAAATAAATAAATAAAATCTTTTTTTTAAAAAAAATAAATAAATACAATGTATAAAGGTATGTGTCAAGAAATCAGAATCATTAAGCAATTTTCAGTATATAGGAGACCAACATATGCAGTTGGTATACAGCTGTGACCCTGGAATTGGTAGAAAGTGGCCCTATGAGCCGATGAATACCACTGTTCACCATGGGCAAGGCTCTGTGCTCAGTACTTGCGGGCATTACATTTTATAGCAATCCTGGATAGTATCTAATGTTATATGTCTTTTAAGTGAAGAAATTGAACCTCAGAGAGATTAGATAATTTGTCTAAGTTGTTTAGCTAATAAGGGAGACAACGAGGATTTGTGTGTGTGTGTAGCATCTTTGTTGTAGGTAGTCTTTCTCTTAAGGAAACTATGGACTTGCCCTTGAGCAATCGCAGATCCCGTTGACGGGCTGGTCTTGCCTACTGTTGCAGTGTATCTTTTGAACCATGTTCTCGCACACGTGGGGAGAGCCGTGGTGAAGAAACCTTCACATCCACACTGGGAACCTTCCATCACAAAAGCAGTCAGGTAAATCTGACTGATCGTTATCTACAAAGCAGTTTCAACCAGCGTGGAACCTTGGTTAACCAGGAGAGCCCACCCACCGGGTCCTGGCCACCAATAAAGCAAGCATGACAAGGCCTGTGTTCTTGTACCATCTTTCTGCCACAGCCAGTTAAGATTTCAGATCGCTTCTTTCTTGGCCAGGTGAGATTATCGTGAAAGCATCTCCTCTCGGTGACCCTTCTGGGTCTGTAGGAGCCTGACAGGTGCTGTGGGCCCCATCTAGGAGCGCCTTTAGATTCAAAGCCAGTAATTTTCAGCAACTTGGGGTTTTCTTGGCATCTGCCACGGGTAGGTATTTCTGGTTCCAGAGGTGCCTCCTCTAAGCTGATACACTACCTCCCCTCCCCCTTGCACCCCTGCACAGAACTTTCTCCATCGAGCCTCCAGAAAGACATTGTGACTTGTGATCAGAGCCCAGAGTAGGGACTGCTTGGTATATCAACCTCTCAGGAAAGCAGCCTAAACCCTGTGCACAACTCTGGACTCTTTTCAGGAGGCTCAGAAACTGGAAACCAGTCCCTTCTAAATGGAGAGCACCCACGCCTACACACCTACAATTGATCTTCCTTTCAGGATGGAATGAGGGCCTCTGCTCTCCAGATTTTGGAGTTCCATACTAGCTCCACTCATGTTCTGTCGTTTGAAACCCCCATTGCAAGTACAGCTGATGAAGCATGAGGAGGCAGCTGGTGATGGTAGACTCTGCATACATAGAGTCATACATCTATGTATGACTCAGTCATACATCTGAGTTCCAAACGTTCCAGCTTACCAGTTTCCTCTGGATGGTTCCTTCAGTGGAAAAACTGCTTGCTGTAGTTAGCTGGCCAGCAGAGTTCTCTCACTGCATGGATGCCACATCTTCCTTCATCCCTCCTTCCAGTGGCTGCTCTTCAGAGCACCGGAACTGCTTGCAAAAGCGCTCGCCCAGCTTCCCGACCGCTCCCTAACCTTAGTCCTGGTAGCTTGGCGAAATTTGGTGCGTGCACGGGGCAGGCAGGAAAACAGTATGTCTGTGCTCAGAACAGGTTTTTTTTTCCCCCTTTCATCCCAAAGTCCTCCTTACCATCTGTCACTCTTTTGATCACAGTTTAAATAAGGGCCCTTCCCCAGCTTTGCCCAATCCAGTGTCCTGCTTTGCATTTGGGGACAGCAGGAGTAGCAATTCCAGGAGGAGACTTAACAACGAGGTGAGTTTTCAGCTAGCAAGGGGGTAACTGACTACCCCTCTACCATCTCAGGAAACTTGCCTTCCGCCTGGCGTTTCGGCAGCCCTGTTCCTTCCTGTCCTCGAGGTGACGCTCACTGACAGGGAGGGTGGACTGGAGCATTCAGAGTTGTCCGAACAAAGCAAGTGAGATTTGTTGGTCTGTTTTAATCACAGCCCCTTTGAAGAGAGTCAGCATCCTTATTTCGAGGAGGGGTCAGGCGGGTCGGCGGGGCCCTCACGGGTGTGATTTCTGGAACAGTGGTGGTGAAGCCTGCACATGGGCGTGACACAGGGTCGCTCTAACCTTGGACAGTTCTAACCCCTCTAAATGTCCCTTCTACAAAAGGGGAGCCTATATCTGTCTCCAAGGGTCATGGCAAGGGTCAGAAGAGATTGTGCAGGCAAACCCCTTGGCAAAAGATGGAGTCAGGGCTCTTGGTACGTGTGCACTTTGGTTTGTATCCAACTTCGTGGTCCAAACCTATTTGCAGGGCAGGTTTTTGTGGCTCCGAAACTCCCTACAATTGGTATCGATAAAACCAAAGGAGACCATGTCCGTGGGGATATCCTTAGCTGCTTGGGACAGTGGCAGGGACAGAGAACAGAGAGGCAGGTAAAAGCAGTGCTTCAGGCTACTTGAGCCGCCAGAGAGCTGAGGGAAAGGCCCAGGGCAGATGAGAAGCCCCCAGGGACACGCCCGCTGAGGCAGCTGTCGTCCTGGTGGGTTTTTGCCCTAGGCTGCTGGCCATGTCCATGCTTTTCTCTCTTTCCCTGCTTTCTCTTCCTCCTGGATGGCCTGCCACCAGACAACTGGAGAGCTTGGCAGGGTTCCAGGAATCTGTACCAACGCCACGCCTCCTGATGACATTGCAGACACTGGTGGTGCTTGCCCACAGCGTCAACGTGGCCTTGTCAAGCCCCCGTCTGATGGATACCTTCAGATTTCAAGTAGTGAGAAGACACTGGACGCTGGGAATCAGGAGTCCCAAACCCGAGTCCCAGGCTTACGTGGCTCTGGACCTTGGCAAGTCACATCAGCTCTCTGAATCGGCTTCCTCCTATGTAGATGAGTATCGTGAGTCTGGAGAGATGTGTCACAGGAGGCCCTGAGATCCTTCCCACGCGCACACGTATGTTCTCGTTGCCCTCTCCTGAGAGGCAGCACTCCTGTGGGGATCAGCAACCCCCTCCCCGCCCCCCGAGGCACAGTCTCTAACTACCAGGACCTCTCAAACCTCGACCGTTTTTGAGAAATCACAGTTTTGGGGACCCTGTGATACGCAACCGTGAGCAAGGGTGCTGGAACAGCATGCAGGTTCCCAGCACACCCTCCAGCCCAGCTGCCCCACCCCTTCCCCTCAGACCTGCCTTTCTCAGCTCCCACCTTGAGCTTCTCCACCACCACCGCCTGAGAGCTAGAGGCTCATCAATGAACCTTTCACTTTCAGTGTGCTCTTCCTGAATGAGTCGTAACTTCCATTTTTTTCTAGCTTTGCTCTCTGATCTCAAGGGTCACATCTAACAGAATGCTCATGCTTTAAAAAAAAAAAAAAGATATTTAAAAAACCCCATCTCTTTCTCTATTAATCAAAATGACTTCGGTTTAAATTAAACGCCTTACAGAGAACTCATTTAGGAGATGAGAGCTGTTCGTTAGAAAGTGAAAGTAGCTGATAATCCTTTTCTATATGTGAAAAAACTGACAAGTCATTTAAACCTTTTTTTTCCTCCTGGTATCTTAGCAAAAATAAGCAAAACTATTTGAATTTTGCCACCTTTTTTTTTTTTTTCTTTCCTTGTGCCCGGGATAAAGATGTCATAGAAGCTTTTACGTTTCACACTCCTGCTAAACTCTTTAGGTAGGGGGAAATAATTGGCTTTTTCCTTGAGAGGAGGGTAGTAACAGACTGTGTCTGAACTATTATCCTGCAAATCCCCGTGGGTTCTGAATAATAAAGTCTGTCTAGCTTCTAGTCTGTAACTCGCTTTCCTTTGAACAAGGGCAGTAAGTTGCTCTTTTTCTGCCCAGCTCTTGAGCTGAAAAAATCCAGTAGGTGGCCAAAGAGTCTTTAAAAGACTAAAGACAGCTTCAGAGAGCCATTGGACCAGGTTTTAAAAAGAAAAGTGTGCTTATATCTTTGTACAGCAAACAATGCCAGTGGAGTTGAATGGTGCTTCAGGACCCCAGCTTAGGGACAGGTGACTTATTTAGGCAAGTTACAAATTGACATGTTTGACTATAGCTAAATTGAGTTCTCAAAATAATCCCTGAAACTGGAGCTCAGACTGTCAAAGCAAGTACTCAGAGCAGACCTCTCGGCCACCCTCATGTTAGCCTCAAATTTATGACACGGTATCATCCTTTGCAACTTCCCAGAAGAGCCCCTCAAGTATTGTCTATGCAACATGAAAGAACTCTGTGGGCGATACACGAGCCCAGAGGTGCTGTGGTGGAGAACTTTGCCCTTTGTAAATTACTTTTGTAACATATTCTCAGTTGAGGAGATGCCGATAAGGAAATTGCTCTGCGTTGTTTTATGGTTCCAGTGCTCAGTTTCCTGTGGGGTGCCATGTTCTTCTTTGATTTGAGTCATGCGATGCCTAAGAAGCAAGCATGACCCTGCTCTCAGTTGCCTAGAACTGGCTGTGGCTCAGTGTACATTCTGTTTATCCAGCCACAGGTGCATTTTGTGTCACCCGGACATTCCTAGGAACAATCTGCATCTTTTAAGAAAATATACCGTGAACGTGACTGGTGACTTTAGCATTCATGTGGCAGTGGTCTCTCTCTCTCTCTCTCTCTCTCTCTCTCTCTCTCTCACACACACACACGTATATATAGTGGTATAATACAGATTACATAAAATTTACCATTTTAACCATGTTTAAGTGGTCAGTGGCATTAAGTACATTCACACAGTTGTGCAGCTGTCACCACTGTCCATTTCTAGAACGTTTTCATCTTCCCAGACTGAAACTCTGCACCCATGAAACACTAACTCCCCATTTCCCCCACCCCAGCCCCTGGGCTACCACCCTTCTACTTCTATCCCAATGAATTTGGCAACTCTAGGGACTTCCTACAAGTAGAATCCTACAGTGTTTGTCCTTTTGGGACTGGTTCATTTCACTAGGCGTAATGTCCTCAAGGTTCCTCCGTGCTGTAGCCTGTGCCAATGTTTCCTTCATTGTTAAGACTGAATAATATTCCATTGTTTGTTTACCCATTCAGCGTCTGTGAGCACTGCTCCCACCTTTGGCCTATTGTGAATAACGGGTATGCAGCTAAGTTTGAGGCCCCACTTTCAATTCTTTTGGGTCTATATGCAGAAGTGGAATTGCTGGATCATAGGGCAATTCTATTTTTAATTTTCTGAGGAACTGCCATACTGTTTTCCACGGGGACTATTTTACATTCCCACCAGCAGTGCTCGAGGGCTCCATTTTCTCCACATCCTCACCAACACATGTTTTCTGGTTCTCTCTCTCTCTCTCTCTCTCTCTCTCTGTGTGTGTGTGTGTGTGTGTGTGTGTGTGTTTTAAGATTTTATTGATTTATTTGACAGAGAGCACAAAGTGGGGCAGAGGAAGAGGGAGAAGCAGACTCCCTGCTGAGCAAGGAGCCCGATGCAGGGCTGGATCCCAGGATCCTGGAATCATGACCTGAGCCAAAGGCAGATGCTTAACTGACTGAGCCACCCAGGCGCCCCGTTTTCTGGTTTTTGGATACTAATGGGTCTCGGGTGGTACCTGATGGTGGTTTTTAGACAATGGTCATTTTAATGTTGGTGTTCGGTGGTGTGCACAGCTGAACCCTCCTCATGTGTTTCTGTGGAATGGAACGAGGCATGAGGAGAAGGCTCCTTACCCCTTTTGTTGCCTGGACTCTACAAACCTAAGCACTTGCTCTGCTTTGCTCTATAGCTGAGCTTTGAGGCTTTTAGGCAACTGCAGATAAGAGATGTGTGATCTGACCCACCCTGATCTGACTGGCTCTCCATCCTGGAGAAAGGAGGTTATAGCTGCTTGGGGCGGGTTGGGATTCCTTCAAGATCTTTCTCCCAAGCACGTGGGCAGGAGAAAAGGCACTTAATTTGACCAGGTTGCTGAGGGGTGTGCTTCCTTGGGACACTAACTCACCACTGACAGATTTTTTTTTAGTTTTACAAAAGCATACAACTCCTCCTGCTGCTTTTAAGAAGACACTTACCACAAAGCATTTAGTTGTCCAGCATAAATGGAAAAATGCAAGACCCAAATAAAACCCATTCCCATCCCTCTGATGTTAGTTCTTTATCATTTTGATAAACTTCTTTCCAGTCCTTTTTTATTTTTTTTAAAAACACATAATTGTAATGCTATGTATATAAAGTATGTAAATAAAGCTTTCCAAAAGGGTTGTGCCCATTTATAATGCCTTAAGTGATACAGCATATGAAAGTATATCCACTCATTTCATTATATCCTGGAACTTTGGGCATATTTTTTTCTACTTTAATAGAGAAAAATTAACTACTTTACTAAATTTATATTTCTTTTGTAATTTTTGCTACAAATGTCTTTTTTCCAGTTTTTTTGCTTTTTTATGTTTGATATAGAGATGGTTGATACTTCGAGGTGGTCAAGTTATTTATGGTCTTTTTTTTTAATGTCCCTTTAATTTTGAATTTTATGTATGTCTATTCCTTATTTGCATCAAGTTTTAAAATTTATTTCTCCTCTAGTGGTATGATACATTTTTTTTCTCTCCAGGAATAGGATAGATTTTGTTTTTTAAGATTTATTTGAGAGAAAGGGCACAAATGGGAGGGGTAGAGGGAGAGGGAGACAGAATCGGAAGCAAAATCCACGTGAGCATGGAACCTGACTCAGGATTCGATCTCATGACCCTGAGATCACAACCTGAGCCGAAACCAAGAGTCAGATGCTTAACCAACTGCACCACCCAGGTGCCGTGACAAATTTTGTTTTTCCCTTATATTTCTGTTTTAAAAATACATCTCTATTTAGATTTTATTAATCCATAAGGAGTTTATTTGGGTGTATGGTGTGAGGTAAGAATTTACCTTGATATTTACCCCCAAATTGGTAATGAGTATTCCAACAATAACTAATTCTGAATAATTATTTCCTTCTCTAATGACTAGAGGTGTTTCCTTTATCATAAACTGACTTCCAGTAAGTGAACAGACGTAATTTTTTAATAACTAGTATCCCTTTTCCCTGTAGTATTTTAGTAAAATTTTCTTTACTATTCTCACCTTTTTCTTTCTTTTAGTTGCATGTGGGAACTCTTTTGTTACATTTCTCCCTATAAAATATGTTATCCAGTTGGAGTTTTGATTGGAATTGCATTTAACATAAAAATTAATTTAGAATGTACATTGTTTTAAAGATTTTATTTATTTATTTGACAGAGAGAGAGACAGCGAGAGAGGGAACACAAGCAGGGGGAGTGGGAGAGGGAGAGGCAGGCCTCCCGCCGAGCAGGGAGCCCGATGTGGGGCCCGATCCCAGGACTCCGGGACCACGACCCGAGCCGAAGGCAGTCGCTCAACCAACTGAGCCACCCAGGCTCCCCTAGAATGTACATTTTGAAAATTAAATTTTAGCTTTCCTATCTAAATCTTGCTTCATCTCTCTTTACTTCATTCATATGTATAATGTATACACGCACACACAAATTATGTCTAGGTGGATTTTTTTCCAAACCTTTTTGATTTTTTTGTGAATGGGGGTTTTTTAAATTGTACTATTGTGAGGGTTATTGCTTTCAGTGTGTGTGTGTAAGTGAGTGCTTGTGCATAACTATGCACTTTATGGAGCAAAGGAATAACTTTTGAAAAGAACACCAAGGGTGCCTGGCTGGCTCAGTTGATGGAGCATACAGCTCTTGATCTCGAGGTTGTGAGTTCAAGTTCCATGTTGGGTATAGAGATTACTTAAAAATAAAATCTTAAAACACACACACACAGACTCGGGTGTGAATCCCAGTTCTAATTCTTTTTTGTTTTTTAAGATTTACTTATTTATTTGGGGAGGGTGCTGGGGGGAAGAGGCAGAGGGAGAGACTATTCAAGCAGACTCCCACTGAGTGCGGAGCCCAACATGGGGCTCAGTCTCATGACCCTGAGATCATGACCTGAGCTGAATCCAAGAGTCGGATGCTTAACCAACTGAGCCAGCCAGGCACTGCTCCAGTTCTACTTCCTCCAGATACATAACTCTGGAAAAACAGTGCTGCACTGTTAGACAAATAGGAATTCAACAAATGATAGCTGCCATGATTGGATTTCTCTTGAATATTGAATATAGTTCTCCATTCATTTTTTGGGGGGTTTCTAGTTTCACAGTGATATAATCTATAAGTAATGATAATAATATTAACTTTTTTTCTGATATTTAAATCTCTTTATCATTTCTTGTCTTACTGCATTGGCCAGAAAAACTTGCAGAACAATACTATGTAATTTTTTTCTGTCTGGGTTTTTTATTCTTATTTTTAAAGGAATTTCTTTAGTTTTTCACAATCAAGTATAATGTTGGCTATTGTTTGAAATGGATACTCTTCATATATTGAACAAGTATATTTCAATTCTTACTTTTTAAGTGTTTTTAAATTAGAAATCAGTTAGCTTGGAAGATTCATACAATTTGAGCAACTTTATTTACAAGTTACAATATTAGTGTTACCTAAGAGGAAAAAGAAATTAAAGATCAATTCTATCTTGAATATACAGGTTATTATTTCCTCTAAAAATAGTTGTCTCTGCATGAGATCTTTATGAGTCCTCCTATGGATTTGAATACTGAAAACCAATTAAGCCCCTTGGGGGTAAGGCATGTGTGTGTGTGGGGGGGGGGGTGTGAATCTTCATTTTAGTGGCCTAACCACTGGTTTCTTTATATATTACAAATGTGTATCTTGCTTTTATATCCAGTTTGGGTTTCACAGGAACCTTATAATCTTTGATTCTGATTTTGAATTCCTATTTTTTTTCAAGATTTTATTTATTTATTTGAGAGAGAGAATGAGAGAGAGAGAGCACATGAGAGGGGGGAGGGTCAGAGGGAGAAGCAGACTCCATGCTGAGCAGGGAGCCCGATGTGGGACTCGATCCAGGGACTCCAGGATCATGACCTGAGCCGAAGGCAGTCGCTTAACCAACTGAGCCACCCAGGCACCCTTGAATTCCTTAATTTACCAATACTTGGAACATTTAAATTTTAAGTAGAAACCATATTTAAACCAACTTAAAATATGGTTTCTACTTAAAATTTAAATGTTCCAAGTATTGAATTAATATATAGTCATTCTAAAAAATTTTGAAATATGTAGACAAGCAGAAAAACAAAACTTAAAAATAGCACATACAGGGTGGTTCAGTCAGTTAAGCATCCAACTCTTGATTTTGGCTCAGATCATGATCTTAGGGTCGGGAGATGGAGCCCCACATTGGGCTCTGTGATGGGCATGGAGTATGCTTAAGATTCTCTCTCTTTCCCACTGCCTCTCTAAACAAACAAACAAACAAACAAACAAATAAATAAAAGCACATACAGTTTTGTAAGATTTGTTTTTCACACACTACATTTTGTACATTTCCCAAGTAGCTTTAAGTAGCTTTATACTTCATGATTGCTAATGGTTAACATGTTACTCCATCATGTGAATGTTTTACCATTCATGTACCAAAGTCCTATTAGTAGACTTTTAGCTTGTTTCCAGTTTTTTATAATGACAATAATCTAATGACAACCGTCCTTATACAAATATCTTTGTGTATATCTCTTTAGCAAAATTTCTAGAATTTTTTTTGGGGGGGACGTGGAATGGCTGGCTGAACCATTCTTAAGAACAAAATACTTAAAATTTCTAATTTCTGTTTAAGGTGATCGAAAACAGTATCATTCTCACAACAACACATGTCTTTTCTCCTCAGCTTCACCAAAATTAGATGTTGACATTTTAAAATATTTTTGCTAATCTGATAGAGAAAAAAATCTCACTGCATGTTTTAATTTGCATTTCTTGTAGTACTACTGATGTTGAACATGAAAAATGTGTTCATTAAGTATTTATATGTTTTCTTTTGTGTATTGCTTCTCCATATCCTTTGCCCATTTTGTAGTGGAGGTGTGCTTTTGGTATTGACTTAGAAGAGCCTATAGTGTATAAAAATTAAGAGGAAAAGCTTGGAACTCAGAAAGAGCTCTACATCCACATCTCTGTTCTGCTTCTTACTAGCTATGAGTCCTTGGGCATGATACTTCTTGGCCACTCCATGTCTCCATTTTTTTATTTTAAAGGTGGAACTAATTGTATCTCCCTTATAAGATTATGGCGAGATATTGTGTGCAGAGAGCTTAGCATGTCTTACACCTAATAAAGACTCAATAAAGTGTAGCTTTTATTATATTAAGGCTCTTAACCAACTCTGCCTGTAAATATGCTTTTTTTCCTAGCCTGTAATTTCCGTTTCAGTTTGGCCTATAGTGGGTTTTTTTTTTTTTAAATGTATTTAAACTTAAATTGGTAGGTGATTGAAAATGCATATCTTTTCCTTTATGGTTTATTACTTCTCCCTAAAAAACCCCTTCTACACCCTCAAAGATCAGATTAATATTTACCTATTTTTCTTCTGGTTCTTTTAAGATTTTATATTTTACATTTAATTCTTTAATCCATTTGGAATGAACTTTTGCTTTTGGTGTAAAGTTAGTGGGAAGTTGGTATTTGGTGTGAATTTTTTTCCCTTTCAGTTGTTCAACTATAATGACTGATCTGTCTTTCTCCTTCAGTGATTTGAAGTGCCATCTTTATCATAGACCAGATACTTCTAAGTTTTCCATTTGATTCCATTGATAATATATCACTGCGTTGGTACTAGAGTGTAGTGTATTGTATATGCACATTGTGTGCATTCTAGATTTATTGCATGTTTAGTATCTGTATGCATTCATCCCCTCTCCCTCCTAATTTTTTTCTAATTGCAAGTTTGTTTCTGTGTGTAACTACAGACTTATAGCCTACCCAAAATATAAGTTTTCCTCTCATTCTCTACAGTGCAATAGAGAGAACTCGAGCCATAGACAGAGGACTTGGATTCCAAACCTGTCTCTACCACCTACTAGCTCTTTGGGTTGGATGTGTTTTGTACTCTCCGTGTGCCTCTGGTTCTCTGATGAAGTAATTGTATGAAAATTCAGCATATCCCAAAGTCATCTGAAATAACAGGACCAAGTTGACCAATCATAGAGTCACATCACTCAAGTCTGTCCCTTTCTATAAAATAAGCCATTTTTCTAATGACTGCAGAAGATTTCCAACTCAGTATTTCAGTTATAACAGCTTTATCTTGTCCGTCGTCACCATGATGTAATTTAAGTAACATTAAAAACTATTCTGAGCAACTTTACTTTATAAGCATTTTCTATGCATACACATGCACACATATATAAGTCCATCTATATATACATACTCATAAATGGTTGATTATCACATAGCAGTTAAGAAATAATGACCTTGGTGTGGCACTATTCTGTTTGTTTTTGTTTTAAGATTACATGGGGGTCAAGTGGGTGGTGCAGTCAGTTAAGCATCTGACTCTTGGTTTCAGCTCAGGTCATGAGCTCAGGGTCTTGAGATCAAGCCCTGGTCAGGCTCAATGCTCGGTGTGGAGTCTCTTTGAGGTTCTGTCTCCCTCTCCCTCTGCCTCTCCCGCTCGTGTGTACACTTTCTCTCTCTAAAATAAATAACTCAATCTTAAAAAAAAAAAAAAGAGTTGAAAAAAGATTACATAGGGAATTTGATATAACCTTAATACTTTTATTGGATTAAGATATATGTGTTTGATTGCAAAATGTAAATATTAAGCATCAAAGTTTTATATGTATAATAAGAGCTGTAGTTTACTGCACACCTACCATGGTCCAGATTCCTTTTTTGGATGCTTTATGCATGTTATCTTTTTTAATCCTCATGACAGTGCCCAGATGGTTATCACATCTGCTTTATAGTTGGAGGAACTGAAGTTTGCCAGAGTTAGACACACCTGAACTACCAGCAGCCGGTAAGTAGTAGACCTGGGGAGGATAGGACCCAGGGCTGTCTCATGTCCCAGTGCATGCTCTTTCCTCCGTAATCTGCTGCTTCCAAGGATATTTGCGGTTCTTATTTCGCCTTAGAAAATCCCATTTCTAAGAAACTTGAGGAGAAAGAAACACTCTTCTTTTAGCCAAAAACTGAAACTTGGATTTCAATTTAGGAACCAACCATGATCTGATACACTACATTATGGCTGTCATCCATAGGAAATAGGAAGAACTAGTGGAATTATAGCATAAAGAGAAATGGTGAGGAAGAGGAATGGAGGGCGCCTGGGTGGCTCAGATGGTTGGGCGACTGCCTTCGGCTCAGGTCATGATCCTGGAGTCCCGGGATCGAGGCCCGCATCCGGCTCCCTGCTCAGCGGGGAGCCTGCTTCTCCCTCTGACCCTCCCCCCTCTCGTGCTCTCTGTCTCTCATTCTCTCTCTCTCAAATAAATAAATAAAATCTTAAAAAAAAAAAGGAAGAGGAATGGATTTGATGTGCGAAGAGCTGTATGTTGTAAGATGTGAACTACTTATGTTGTCTAGGATATGCCGTAGATGATTGCTTCAAATCCTTGAGTTTGGTAGAGATATCTATGACATCAAAGACAGTCATTTCATGTAATGGATTCAATGATACTATTTAATTTTTTTCCCCTTAAAATCATTCCATGTTTATTGTAGAGAAAAGAAAACAGAGATAAGCAGAATGGCAAAAGATAAAATATTCCCTCTACTTAGAAATAAGCACCGTTTTAACTTTTTGCTGTCCATCCCTTCTGTCTTTTTCAACTTAAATGTGAGTAAAAATTTTCATTGTTGTTTACGAAAATAGGACTCCCTATTTGTAGCCAGGTTTGTTTTTTTCACTTAAAAAAATACATCGCGAACTTTTAACATGAAATTAAGTATTCTTCTGCAGGATCATTTAAAAAGGTGTGAAGTATTTGTTTCATGGATGTGGGATGGTTTTAGAAGTTGATTTTAGATTTTTAAACAGATTGCTTTCCAATTGGCTTCACTTTTAGGATTATCACAAATTTATCTTCCCGTAATATCCTCTAATACCGTTTGCACCTTTAAGGTCTTCTCATTCCATTGGGTCTACACATAGGCGCTTGTACCCCAACCTCCTAGCTTACAGTTCTGGTGAAATTGTTCTAACTCACAGATAGTCCCAACACTTGGGCAGATATAAGGTTTAGGCTTTGGAGGCTATATTAGCCTACTAGGGCTGCCATAACAAACTCCTCCGGAATGGGTGGCTTAGACAACGGGCACTTATTTTCTCACAGTTCTGGAGGCTGAAAGTTCAAGATCGGGGTGTGGGCAGGGTTAGTTTCTTCTGAGGCCTCGCTCCTTGGCTTTCAGATGGCTGTCTTTCCCCCTGTGTCTTCACACGGGCTTCTGTGTGTGTGTGTGTGTGTGTGTGTGTGTGTCTTAGTCCTCTTTTCTTATAGGGACACCAGCCATATTCAGGGCCCACCTAAATGATCTCATCATCTTTCCTTAATTACCCCTGTAAGGTAACATGATTACATGTCACATAATGATTCCCCAATCACCTTCTGAGGTCCTGGGGGCTAAGACTTCAACATATAAATTGGGGGTGGGGTGGGGTGGGGGGACACAGTTCAGCCCGCAACAGAAGCATACACTGGCTTTATTATAAAAGTTCCTGCTGAGGAAGCAACTTGTAGTATACCTGTTAAGATTTTCATGATAGTTCGTTGTTTAAAACATAACACATCTTTAACCTATATGACTCATTAGGACAGAGATATCTTGCATGCTTTGTTTACTGTTGTATATAGAGCCTAGAACATTATCATTGCCTACCCATTGATGAATGAATGAGTAAATGAATGTCAAGTTTCTTTAGTCACATGGAGAAGTCACATCAAATCAGTCTACATACTTTGGAATACCTGATTTTTTGAGCATGTACTCCATTATTTACCTAAGGTATGCATGGTAAAGTGCCTGAAATTGCTAAGTCCGTTGCCTTATAGAAGTCAGAAGCAGCAGGTAAAATCATCCCAATTCCCCCTTCACTGTGAAATGACACAGAGGCACTGGCTAGGACTTTCTTTCTTCCTGAGGAAAAGAGAGTTTTCTGTCCATTAGGATACACGCATTGTTGTTCTCAGGTTACAAATGGGCAGGATTTTTCACAGCTATCTAGTCGAGTGATTTTCTGCAATTTCTTCAGCCCTTCATACAGTTGAAAACTCCAGTCTGTTCCTTGGACCTGGGAACGTGGGGACCTATCCTGTGAGCAAGCTGACCAGTGGCCGGGCAAGGTAGACAGAGCCATTGGGAATACTAAAGCACTGTCAGTGGTCTCTACTTAAAGTGCCATTCGGGGGTCTGCTTAAGAGAAACTGCAGACATTTTACCTTGGTTTGTGCATTCTCAATTGAACATACAGGTACACAGACACATTACTTATTGAAGAAGTATTTATTTCACTTATTTATACTCTGGCTCGTGATTGAAGAGCTCTCTCCTACAGAGAAACAAATATTGAATCATAAGTACATGTCTTAAAAGGCAAAGAAAGACTCTTCATCCAATGAAAGGAAAGCAATTCTTCTAATACCTGCCATCTTGTCTGAAGGCAGAAGGAGGGACAGCTGGCCCTTTTGTATCCCCTGAGGTTCATCATTTTAAAATTCTAGTAAGCAATGAACTTTCATCATGGAGGGCAAGTTGGCTTAGAAGAGTTATTAATCCTTCCCTATATGCTGATATCTTTTTTTTTATTAATTTTTTTTGAGAGAGAGAGAGCACAAGCTAGGAAGGGCAGAGGGAGAGGGAGAGAGAATCTCAAGCAGACCCCACAATGAGTGCAGAGCCCGATGTGGGGCTTGATCCCAGGACCACGATATCATGACCTGGGCCGAAACCAAGAGTGAGATGCTTAGCCTGCCGAGCTACCCAGGTGCCCCTATGCTGATATGTTTAAAACAACTTTTATAATTTAGGAATATGCTAAGAACTCATCAATCTAAAACCCAAATGATCATCAGGAAATAAGCAAGTTTCAGCTACTGGGCAGCAAAAGGAGGTGATGGTCCTCAGGCTTACTTTTGACACATTTCTTAACAGTGTTGGTGATGCAGTTTCCTAACCACTGTGGATTAGAAATGATCAATTAAGAAAGGGACTAGGAGGTTGCTGTTGGCAGGCACACTGAGTTCAGAAGGAAGGGACAGGGATAGCCAGATAAGGAGGGAGGGAAAATAACAAAAAGCAGACAGAAACTCAAATTGGAATTTACTGTGGAGTCTCAGGGTATGCTAGGAAATAGCTATTACATACCTCAAGGATGAATAGTTTCTTGAGGATATGATCACTTGGTGGCCTAGCACAAATTTTGTTTATTAGAAGTTATCTTTGTACAACAATCCAATATCATATTTGAAGTTTACGATACTACCATTTTGTTCCCATCTTAGTTTTCCGATTTTTTTTTTTTTTTAGAAAAGGGAGAAAAAGCAAGCAGTACATAATACATTTTAGAAACAAACTCTACTCCAAATGGTTCACATTTTAAAGGGAAAACTGTCAGCCACCAGAAATAACGCATTCCTCGAGTTATCTGAGTAGCTAAAGTATTAACGTATTTAGGCTAACAGCAGTTGAGTAAAGGTGTTTTCAGTAGCCCATCCCGATGACTCTGCCCTGCTTATCTGAGAGGGAGCGTTCAATGGGCTGCCTTAGTAAGGGGATTTGGAAATTCTAAAGGACATCTCTCTCCACCTGCCTCTCAGCCTGCTGTATTTGCCTCCCCTGGGCAAACCCCTTCCTGGCTTCTCCGCCACCCCTGGGCAAAGCAGCTTCCCCTATGCCCCCAACCCTTTCAAGTTCATCCCCACCCCTCCACCTCTGCACACTTTGCAAAGCAGATTCATTTGGCACCTGCAATATGGCAGTCCCTGGGCTAGCACGGGGGTGGAGAAATCATTTGAGGGACTAGGCCCCACTTTCAAGAAGTGTGCAATCCACTGAGGACGCCGATCCCCTTGTTCTAAGACAGATTTCTCCACAGTACTTACCCTCCCTCTGCATCTGCATGGACGCTTGGTTTGTCTTCAGAGATATCACTTCCTTTGAAAGCCTTTCCTCAAGACTAGTTCTCCCGGGGCGCCTGGGTGGCTCGGTCGTTAAGCGTCTGCCTTCGGCTCAGGTCATGATCCCAGGGTCCTGGGATGGAGCCCCGCATCGGGCTCCCTGCTCTGCGGGAAGCCTGCTTCTCCCTTTCCCACTCCCCCTACTTATGTTCCCTCTCCTGCTGTGTCTCTCTCTGTCAAATAAATAAATAAAATCTTTAAAAAAAAAAAAAAAAAGACTAGTTCTCCCACTCACAGGGGAGGCTGCGGAGTCTACGAACATGCTTTCCACTGTCCCTTCCACATGAGGCTCACCATGTTTTCACATCCTTCCTTCCTGCAGCAGTCAGCTCAGGCTGCCCTAACAAAGTACCATGGGCTGGGGGCTTAAACAACAGAAATGAATTTCTCACAGGTCTGGAGGCCAGAAGTTGGAGATCAAGGCGCCATCAAGGTTGGTTTCTCCCGAGGCCTCTCTCCTTGGCACTTAGATGACGCCTTCTCCGTGTGACCCCACACGGTCTTCCCTCTGTGTATCTGTGTCCTAATCTCTTTTTACAAGGACATCAGCCCTATTGGATCAGGGCCCATCCCTATGACCTCATTTAACCTTCATTACTTCAGTAAAGGCCCAGTCTCCAAATACAGGCACATTCTGAGGTACTGGGGGCTAGGATTTCACCATCTGAACTTGGGGAGACACAGTTTAGCCCACAAGACCTCCTCTGACATGGGTGCTGTCTGTTCATGCCTGCCGCTTCTCTGTGCCGGTCACTTACTGACCTCTCAGACACCCTTCCCTCAAGAGCGCCTGAGGGACCAACTCCACATTTTTCCTCTGACCCTCCTTGACCATTCATGTCACGGACTCGAGTCCCGCCCCTTCTTCATAGCTTTCCGCCATGTCCTCAGCCCACGGTTGCAACTTCTGCGCTGCCTGACGAGAATCGTTCCAGTCTCTTCCTCCCCTGAGCGCCTCTCTGCTTCCCCGGTCGCGGCCCTGCTTGTCCCTTGCACCTTGCTCTCGCTCCCAGCCACCCAGCCTGCTCTTCCTCCGCATCTCCGTGGCTCTGACCATCCTGGCTCTCAGGCTCAGCCCCTTCAGTGTCATCCGCCTTGTGATGGATTTTACTCATTTCAGTTTCCAACTGTCTGTAATCCCTACCATATGTTTTCTCTCTTCTGTGGCTCCATGGCATTGAAGCTAAAACAGCAGAATTTTTCTGCCACCAACTCCTACATTTCTTCTCTCCTTAAGCCTCAGCGCCACGCTGCTCCCCTCACTCTCTGGTTCTGCTACTTTTCCATATTCAAAATCATCAGATGTGGGGGCGCCTGGGTGGCTCAGTCATTAAGCGTCTGCCTTCGGCTCAGGTCATGGTCCCAGGGTCCTGGGATCGAGCCCCGCATCGGGCTCCCTGCTCAGCGGGAGGCCTGCCTCTCCCTCTCCCACTCCCCCTGCTTGTGTTCCCTCTCTCGCTGTGTCTCTCTCTGTCAAATAAATAAATAAAATCTTAAAAAAAAAAAAAACCATCAGATGTGAAGTCCCACAACTTGCCCGCTTCCCACCAGTATTTCTCAGTATGTTCCTACTATTCTTTTTCTTTTTCCTCCTGTCATAGAATAGGAAGTATCCCACTTTTCCTCCAAGGCTGATCTCCCTGCCGTAGACAGACACACTCCTTCCTTCAAAAGCTATTTTCTTCTTCGTGTATCCGTATTCTCTCCCTCTCTGGATCCACATTCCTCCCCCGTTGGCATCGGTGGTCCCGGTGGTTTACCCATTCTGAAACCTCCTTCCTGGATGCTGATATTCCTAGAGATCATTTTCTTTTCTTTTTTTTTTAATATTTTGTTTATTTATTTGACAGATAGAGACACAGCAAGAGAGGGAACACAAGCAGGGGGAGTGGGAGAGGGAGAAGCAGGCTTCCCGCTGATCAGGGAGCCTGACGTGAGGCTTGGTCCCAGGACCCTGGGATCATGACCTGAGCCGAAGGCAG
Organism: Callorhinus ursinus; assembly: GCF_003265705.2. NCBI lineage: Eukaryota > Metazoa > Chordata > Mammalia > Carnivora > Otariidae > Callorhinus > Callorhinus ursinus. Next base: position 7,888,506 of record NW_027397088.1, read on the forward strand.
ACGCTTAACCAACTGAGCCACCCAGGCGCCCCGTCCTGTGCCTTGTAGGATGCTAAGCACTATTCCTGGCCTCTACCCATAGATATTAGTGGTACCCTTCCCCCTACTTGTGACAACTAAAAATGTCTCCAGCCATTGCTGAACATCCCGCAGGGTGGGGGGAGAGTCAGAATCACCCGAACTGAGAACCAGTGGTATAGACCATAAGAGTGTGGACTCTGCGAGAGCATCTTCAGCGTCCCGGGTATACACAATATCTGGCTACAGCTTCAGAATGTAGTCGTACATACAGAACATAATACTTGGAGAGCAGAAAGAGTTTGTATTTTAGGTTCATGTGAAGGGGGGTGGTGGTGGTTATAAACCAAATTAGCAAACCTTAAGCTGTACATTCACTTATCTTGCTAGTTGAATCCTTGTACAAACAACCTCACGGACAGTGGTTCTGCGCAACCCCAATCAAGAGCATTTTATTGAGATGGAGTCCAACCAAGTAGGCATTTTTTAATTAGCACACCACTTAATTCTGAATTGAGTGACAAGCGCAGTAGAAGAGCGGGTTCTGGGGTCAGGTGGTGTGGGGTGGGTCTCAGCCCCGCCAGCCGTGTGACGTTGGGACTGGGCTTCAGTTTTGTCAGTTGCAGAAGAGGGGTGATAACAGCGCCTCCCGGGCGGGCGGGTGGGCAGAGGGGGGAAGCCAGATAATCCACACAAGGACTTTAGACCCGTGCCTGGCACCTAGGAGGTGTTCGGGACATACAGCTGCTCATCCCCCTGCAGCTGTGGCTCTTTTCTCTCCCTTCCGTTCATCACCTAACTTCTCAACTGAGCCGGGCTTTCACTTCCTCTTCCAGGGGCTCTGGAACCCTTGTGTGCTGGCCCTGCCTCCCACTCTCTAGTCAACTCACCTTCAGAGACCTCACTCCTTTGAGGGCCCTTTGCCTTGATTTCTCTGCATTTGAACACCGTCGACCATCTTTTTCCTTGACAGCCTCCACCCACTTCCTTGGCTGTTTTGCTCCTTCAGGGGAAAAAGAGTGCTGGTCACTCCCTGGTCACCCAGTTAACTGCAGGCATTCCCCTGGGTTCAGCTTCTAGCTCTTCCTGCCCATCGTCTCTGTCCCTGAGATGTCCCTCCGGGCCTTCGCCCTGGCTCCAGCCTCCTCGCATTTCCCACATACCACCCGCCTCTCCTCAACACTCACCCTACTGGTGGATGGACCCACTACCCATCCCGGGACCAAACCTGAGCCCAGGGAAGCAGCCTTCTTTAATTCTCCCTTCTTCTCCTCACACCACACCCAGTCGGGCCCAAGCCCAGTGGATTCCATCTCTGTAACGTCTCCCACCTGGCCTAGTCCCTCCACCTGCCCCCCTGTTTTTGCTCTAACCCTAGGCTGCCGTGGTGGTTTCCCTTCATTTGGTGCCACACCCTTGGGTCAGGGCTCCAGAGGGATTGTTTTCCTTTCTCTCCTGTCGAATTGGTCAAGTTCTATGGATTCTACATCCTAATTATATTTCCAGGAGATCCGTTCTTCCCTACCTCTCCAGCCAGGGCTTCCTAGGTCCTCATTATTTCTTAGACGGGTTCTTCTGTTAATCCCTAACTAGCCTTCCTGTCTCGAATCTTCCAGACCCTTCTCCACAGTCCCACGAGGGAGGCTTGGTCTACCTTCCTCCTTAAGCCTTTCAGGCCCTCACCATTGGATAAAGTCCAAGTCAGCTGGGAGGTGCACAGAGCTCTGAGCGGTCTGGCCCACTGGCTGTTTCTCCAGCTCCATCTCTTGCTGCCTCCCCTCCTCCCTCTGCTCCAGCCACAGAGTGAGGTATTTGCAGTTCAGGAAACTGACCTTGTTTTCCGCCTCTGTGCCCTTGTGCTTACTACTCACTGCTCCCTGTGCCTGGAGTACCCTGCCCCCTCATCTCTGCCTGGGGGACACCTTACACATCTTGTGAGATTCCACGAAAGTCACCTCATCCAGCAGCCTTCTCCAATCCTTTTTCTTCTTGATTCTCTCCCCTGGCATAGCAGCACAGCGTTTTCCATTTATTTCCACCTCAAGCTCAGTATCACCTACTCAGTCATCTTCCACCTCAAATGGGCTTCTACCTCTGCCTCTCATTCTGTCATTCATTCCCGCATCCACCCTGGCTAAGCGCCGGGCATCCTCTGGGCCCTCACTCCTTTACACCCCCATCCCTGGTCCACCAGGTGCTCTTCTGGTCTCCCTCTGAAGTGGTTCCTGATCTTCTGTCCTCCAGTCTCTCCACCGCTCCCCTAGTTCAGGCCCTCATACCTGAGGTTTTCCATGGATGGTATTCAGAATTCTTTGTGGTAGAGCCTCAACTTGTTTACCTTTTGGTCGTGTCACCTGCATATTCCTGTATATGTCATAATCCGGCCATACTAGATTCCATCCTGATCTGTGAACAGGACCCATGACTTGCTACAATCATGCCTTTGCATCTGCTGATTCTAATCCCAGTCTCCATCTACAAAATTTCTAGCTGTTCTCCATGGCTCAGCTCCATTGGCTTTCTTTCCCATGGAGCTTTTCTTGATGGCTCTTATTAGAAGTGATCTCTTTTCTCTGAACCCCTGAATCTTGCAGCCGATTTAATGGTTTTTAATACGTTGGTCTGCATTTCATGATTACTTCATGTGGATGCAGATATTAGACTATAAATTCTTTTAAGGCATGGATATAAATTATCCATTTTTGTATCACTTCTCTGCTAGAGAACCTAGCACAATTTCTTGATGTATATACATATCAGCTTGATTGAACTATAACTTACCTACCATACAAATCACCCATTTGAAGTGTACAATTCAGTGTTTTTAGTATATTCAGAGTGTGCAACCATCACCACTATCAATTTTAGAATATTTTCATTACCCCAGAAAGAAACTCCATACACATTAGAAGTCAATCCCTGTATCTCCCTAAATTGTCAACCCTAGGCAAACCATTAATCTACTTTTCTATTTCTATAGATTGGCCTCTTCTGGATATTTCATATAAACAGAATCCTATAATATTTGTCCTTTTTTTTAAGATTTTATTTATTTATTTGAGAGAGAGAGAATGAGAGGTAGAGGGCACGAGAGGGAAGAGGGTCAGAGGGAGAAGCAGGCTCCCTGCTCAGCAGGGAGCCCGATGTGGGACTCGATCCCGGGACTCCAGGATCATGACCTGAGCCGAAGGCAGACGCTTAACCAACTGAGCTACCCAGGCGCCCAATATTTGTCCTTTTGGGTCTGGCTTCTTTAGTATGTTTTCAACATTGATGATATGTAGCATGTGTCACTGCTTCATTCCTTTTGACTAATACTCCGTGTATGGATATACCGCATTTTGTTTAGTAACTCATCAACTGATGGTTATTCGGGTTGTTTCCACTTTGAATATTTGTGTACAAGTTCTTGTGTGGACATATGTTTTCATTTCTTGTGTATGTACCTAGAAGTGGAATGGCTGGATCATATGGCAACGCTATGTTTAGCATTCTCAGGAACTGCCAAACTGTTTTTAAAAGTGGCTGCACTATTTTACATTCCCACTGGCAATGTATGAGGGTTTCAATTTCTCCACATCCTTGTCAATACTTGTTAGTATTTGTCTTTTTGATTCTAGCCATCCTGAGTGGGTGTGCAGAGGCATTTCTCTCTGGTTTGGATTGCATGACTCTTTTAACCTATTAGATGTCCAATAAATGTTTGTCAGATAAATGATATTTATATTGAGTATGAACAAACAGAACTTTGAACAACTCATTTGACTCCCAAGCTTACTAATTAGCTAAAAAAAGATGAACACAGAGCCCTGTACCATTAGAATTCAATTTTTATTTATTTATGTATTTATTTTTTAAAGTAGGACTCCATGCCCGATGTGCAGCTTGAACTCATGACCCTGAGATCAAGAGTCACATGCTCTACTGACTGAGCCAGCCAGCCAGGCACCCCTAGAATTCAGTTTTTTAAAAGTTACTTCTAAACGGTTTTCTCTCTTTTTAGTTGCCAGTATTATCTGGATGACATTATAAAGGTGGTCATAAAAATTCATGTAGCTTTGCAAGTTTCAATGAATTTTACAGAATAAGCTAAAATTACAAGCAAAATTCCAACTCTGATGTTGTTCCTATTCTAAACCTACCACTTGCCAGGGAGACCAGGAATGGCTGATAATTCTTGAATCTCAAGGCAAGGCAATTAAATAAACTAGCATTCCCTACCTGGCCCTTCTTTTGCCTTCTGCCCGGACCGTGTTACAGCTCAGAAGCTCCAGCCACCAATTCTGTGGTGAGCATGTGAACTATTACTCCTGCTTAGAGACCTGCCCATTCCCTCCTTGGGCAGGCCTGCCTTCACAAAAGCACTTGATAACACACTTGGGGACATGGGGTGGGAGTGGCGGGGAGGCGTAGGAAAATTCAAGTGCTGAAGTTTCTCTGACTAGTTTTCCTCAGTAAACAGTCAACCCTGGGAAACCTAACAGGTTCTGAAAACTTAATGTTGGTGATTCTGGACGGCAGAGAAACAAGCAGCTGAATCGGTTCCCTCTTGGGCAGTGGTTTAGGTTACTTATCTCCCATCAGAGGTAATGGTCCAACTGCTTTTGCTTGGTTCTATAAAGTTCTATCTTGGCCAGAATCCATTCATTTCATCCATACCTACATAGACACTTCTTCCTATCTGTAGCCCTGAAAACCAGAGTGCCACTGGTCCTGTGGAAGGTCCCTTGTGGAAGGCCACAAATTAGAGGACCGTGATTGCACTTACAACTTTGTAGGGCAAAGCTGCTGTGGTAGAGCCAGGGTCAAAGGTCATAGTAGAGAGTAGCTAGCTTTCTGTACCTATAACATCATCTTACTAACTCCTCTCCAACGCTTAATTCTACCGCAGTATTCTCTACAACTATTTAAGAGGCACATTTATCCTCAGAAACTGGGGGAGTAGGGTGGTGTTTATTTCCCAAAACCACAATCATCCCCTATCTGTCTAAAGATGTTTCCAAAGGCCCCTCGCCGAACCCCGAAGGAAAAGTATTAACAGTGGGAAACATGTCAGCTGCTTGTTGGAGGAAGAGCAGTCCGGGCCTGGTTTCTCTGGGGCTCCGTGATAACTTGGGCCGCCTAAGCCACGCCGAAGCTGGTGGCAGCCGCCTTGGGGATGGAGAACAGGCAGCTCCAAGGAGGGCCCCTGCGTTTCAGAGTTCAAACAGGAGCCCTCTGAAAGAAAGAGATATTGCGTGTGGCTTCCCTGGTGCCTCGGAGGGCGACGTGGATGACACAGCATCAGCAGTGCCGTCGCGGGGTGGGGACACAGGGGCGGTAGGAGCCTGTGCCATCCTCAGCCCCTTGGGGGCGAAGCAACGCCCGCTTAAGCATCAGGTGTGGAGTGTGGGGAAGGGAAGGTGACAAAAGGCGAGTGAGCTTTGAATTTGTTGGACGGAGAACACGCTCCCTCCCGGGCGGCAGCCCCAGAGCTAGAAGGACCGGGCCCTGGGAGAGAAACAGCCCTAAGTTGGGGGCGGGGTGAAGCGCTGGTTCCTTAATCTCCTGCCCCATCATCTACTCGCCCCACCTGGATGCAGAGCGAGGACCGCGTGGAGAGGGAACGGCGCGGGTGGGGCTCACCCTCCCGTTTGCCTCCGAGACCGGGCGGGGCGGTGCCGGGCCAGGGAACCCGACCCCCACGCCCCCACCCCCACCCCCCAGCCTCCGGGGCGCCCCTCTCGCGCCTCCCGGGCACCGCTGCCTCGCAGTCTCCTCCGTTAAAATAGTGAAACAAACCCTGGAGTGAAGTGATGGAAAGCCGGGGGCGGGGAGTTGCCCGCAAGTGAGGGGCTGGAGGGGAGGGGGCGCGGTGGTCCAAGAGGGTGGCCGGCCGGCGAGCGCTGGGCTGATCGCGATCGCGCTCAGCTGCGGCGGCCGAGACCCTTCCCCTGGGGCGGCCTGGCCCTCCCCTGGCCCGGGGCGCCTGCGGAGGGCGTGGGGGCAAACCTGGGGCTGCGGTGGGGGTGGGGTGGGGGCCTCCACCTCCATCCATCCCGGGATGGACACTGCGGTCGCCCCGCTAAAATCGGGGCGGGGGCGGCGGTGGGGACCCGCGGGTACCGCGGGCCCCCCCACCCCCCAGCCCGAGCCGCCGCCGCCGCCGCCGCTCAGTAACACGTCCCCAGGAGACTCGCAGGAGCAACACGTGATGTGTCTACTTATCAGGGTGAGAGGGGGAGAGCGAGTCTCCGAGCGTGCGGACGAGGAAGCGGGGCGGGGGGCCGAGGCGGGGGCCGGGACGACGGCTGGGGTGCCGGGGTCGCCAGCTCCTCGCCCACCTCCCTCCCTGTGGGAGAAGAGGAGGAGGGGAAGTGACTGCGGAGTTGATGAACTTTGCACATCCAGAAACGCCATTTTGATTCCTTTTCCGGAACAAGTTTGCATCTCTCCTCTTTCTCTCCCTGAAGCCCACCGGTGCCCACTGCATCATGCCTGGGAGCCAAGAGCCCTGCCGGGCCGTAAGTACGCGCCCGGGGTTCTGGCTCCCGGTACTCGGGTGGCAGCGAGATGTCTAGGGCTGAGCGGGAGCGACCTTTTAAAGAACTTTTGGGGATGGGGAGGGTGAAGTGTGCAGAGCGCGTTGTACTTTTTAAACTCGGCGTTTCCCGGAGCCGAGGACCCGAGCGCCCCACGCCGCGCTACGTGCGCTCGGGGCGGTGGGGCCGGCCGGGGATGAGCTGGGCAGCCCTCTCCCCTCGGGCTGCGCGCCGGGCCGCTCCTCCTCCTCCTCCCCTCCTCCCCCTCCTCCTCCTCCTCCTCCTCCCCTTCCTCCGCTCCTTTTCCCCTTCCCGAGCTGCCGGCTCTGCCAACCAGCTCCCAGCGCGAGCCGCCGCGGCCGCCGCAGCGCCCCGCCGCCAGGACCTGATGCGCATCCATATTAGCCGTCCGAGCGCAGGAATCCGGCCCGACCCGCGCCGCAGCGCCCGCCGCGGAATTTATTTTTAACCAGCACCGCCGGGACTCGGATGGTGCGCGCACCGCGGGCCAGAAACATCTTCCCAGCGCTGCTCTCCATCTTCCGCCCTCTCTCCCCCGACATCCTCCCCCCCATGTGGGAGGGGAAACTTTTCTCCTACATACTTTCGAGTCCTTCTCGGGCCGAGAAGCGCGGAGATGACGGCGCCCGCCCGCCGCCGCAAGGTATCCGGGGGTGCCCGCCTGGGGTGCTCGCTCGGGGGTGCCCGCTCGGGGCTGCGCGGTGGGAGCATCCGCCGCGCCCTGCTCCGCGGACTTTGATCCTCCCCGGCGGACGGCGCCGGCCGGGAGGGGGCCGCGGGCAACGCTGCGCCCTCCCCCGTTCCCGGCTCCAGGCTAGGGGTCACGCCGACCACCGCCCCCGGGTGACCGGGGGAGGAGGGGGCCGGAGCCGTGTCCGCGCGTATTGTTCCCTTGCCCTTCGGTTGGCGGTGTACGTGTTTTCGTGGGAGCCAGCGGTGTGGAGCGGAGCCTGCATCGCGGGGGGGGGGGGGGAACCTCGGCACCCGGCGCCGTCACGAGCACAGGAAGGAGGCCGGGAGCATCCGAGGCGGGGCCGGCCGCCGGGCCCGCTTCGCCGCCCAGCTGTGGAGCGCGCTCGGAAACTTTTGTCCGCCGCCCGCTGGACCAATTTTTCCCGAGTTCTGGGGCTTCCCTTCCTCCTCCCATCCCGGCCCGCAGCGCGGAGCCGGGGCGGAGGTGGGGGGGGGAGGGCCGGCGTCGAGGGACAGGGGACCCAGTGCGCCCCCCCCACCCGGCCTTGGGCCCGGCCCCCGGCGCCCCCTCCCCACTCGCGGTCTCTTAGGAAACTGCGACCTTAATGGTTGCTAAGGAGCAGGGGAGGTCCTTCCCGTCGCCGGCCCCCTCCCTGGGAAGCGGCGTGTTTTCTGGAAGGGGCCGAGGGTCGCGTCGAGGATGTGGTGACTCGCTCCCCGGCCGCTCGCGGGGCCGGGCCAGGCGCGTGAGTGCGGGACGCGGTGGCGGAGCCCACTTCTCTGCGGGGCCACTTTCTTTTTCGGGCGGGGGGGGGACGGGGGGCGGGGGTGGCCCCGGGCAGAGGAGGGGCGCAGGAGGCACGAGGACCCGGGGGTCGCGGGGACCGGCCAGCGGGCGGGCTGGTTGACAGGCGCCGCGTGCAGCTCGAGTCCAGCGTCCGCGGTGCATCCGTGATGGGTTATAAAAGAGGAGGAAAGTATTTCTCCTTGCTCAGCAGATTTGCCCTCCCTCGCTCCTTACTGGTTAGAAGATAGAACGTGAGCCCAGATCCGGACGAGCAGTTCACATTCCATTACGAAATTCTACACGGCTTCAGAGCCAGCAGCAGCACACATTCGGGGCACTTTGGAGTTTTTTCTTCTTCTTTTTTTGGGGGATGGTGGTGGTGGTGGTGCCGAGAGATAGAAGGGTGAATAAAAAATAGAACTTTTTTTGGTACGCTGAGAAACCTGTCTGAGGGTTTTCATCAGTAGAAAAATTAAGCCTCGTGCTTGTTTTAGAGTTAAGATTTAAGCCTAGCCTTTTAAAAAGTCAATGGAAATAAAGTTTGTCTGTTGGATAGGGATGCTGGAAATAGCGAGGTATTTCGGTCTCGAAGAGGAGACTTGAGATGATTTCTGCAAAGGCTGAGTTGCTAATGTGCATCCCATATTTTTGAGATCTTTTTTTCTTTTAGACATGAAGTGGTCTGTGCATGCGCATGAGTGTGTTCTGAAATAAGTTTAGTTTTAGTGGAAGGTGGAGAAAAGGGAACTGCAGAGCAAAGAATGGTTTTTGTTAGTTTTAGGGTTGTTTTTCTTCTTCTTCTCCTCCCCATAGCCCTTAAAAGCATCCTCTAGACCTGGTGCTTTTTCGGGTAGGCAGGTATGGTTCTAAGACCTAGTGTAACCCGGAAGTCTAAGTTAGAGGCTGGAGTCCTGGCAGAAACTTTTTTTTTTCCCCTTTTCTTAAACATTTAGTTCTGTGCTTCCTTCAAGAGTCACACAGAACTTTTGAAGAAATGGGTTCGAAATTAGTCTTCCCAAAAATTTATGGAACAGTGAGCCACTAATGTTAGGGGTTTTTGTTGTTGTTGTTTGTTTGTTTGTTTGTTTGTGTTTTACCTCTGCATTTTGGAGGGACCTTTCTGGGTACCCGCTGATGGATCCTGCTTTGATGTGTTTTGAGCTTTGGTTACACTGATGAATTAAACATTTGAATGTCTTTTATCAGGTTTTAAATGTGTGAAAAAACACCTTCTCTCCCACCCACCCCCACTTTTACAAAAGAAAGGGAGAGCCCTTTGATTTGGTTATTTGTTTAGCTTGTGCTCCATTTTAGGTTGTTAATGAACTTGCACTGTTTTATCATTTTTAAAAATACTGCTAAGCAGGTTGCATTTTGCGATGTTTTGTTTTTAAAGGATTCACTGGTTATATGGTACATGCTGCTGATGCTTACTGTACATGGCACATCATTCTCTGGGGTTTTCTAGATGACTAAAGTTTCTCATCAGAAATTCAGAGCCTCAGCCCTTATGGCAGACAAGTGTTTGTTCTGTGATGGGGAAGATGGGTCTGACTCAGCTAGCACAGGTGGTGCATCCCTTCCTAACTATTTACATCATCCAACAAGTGACCTTTTGATTGAAGGGTCTTTTATTTTAGATATCTTCGGGCAGACTCCTGAGATCTTATTTGCATCCAACACAGGTATAGAATGTTGAAGAAGGAAAACAAACCTACCCTGTTAGTGGGCATCTGATCGAGTAGTTTATTGGTTTATCTGCTGTCTTGTCAGGCAACAGCTAGTTGCCATGATGTGGCTTGCATTTTTACTCTTCAATTTTAAAGTGCTGTGTTGATCCACTTCCTAAGGTCAGTTTGGGAATCTTTGCTTTCTGTCTTTATGCTCAGTTGTTAACATCATTTATTACCTTCAGCAAAGGAAAATTCCTGGTTAATGATGTTAAAAAATTAATATGAATTATAATTAATATAATACAACTTCTACAAAAATTGGTTAAATGTGCTCACTAGAAACAGAAGTGAATCCTTTTGATGTTTCTATTCATTATCCTTCTGAAAAGTAGGTGGTGCTTAAAAGGTCATAGGATAAGGGTTGCTAAGCAGCTAAACAGAAGGATGCTAAAATTAACCAAAGCATTTTTGAAAGGGAGTCCTTCCCTGTTTTACATTATTTACTAGATTTAATTAATTTCTGAATCCTCCATGTCCTCTGACCTAGGAAGGTAGGCTGTTAAGTTTGTTTTGTTTTTGTTATCGTATTTAAATAATCTCTCTCTCTTTTGTAAGTGTCTTTTAATTGAAGTTCATGCTCTCTGACCAACTCTGGTGTCAGATGGCAGCTCCTCTGGGCGGACTTCTTGTCTGATACCCATGTGTTCAGGTTAAACCTCCCTTTCCTGAGGATATACGTGCGCAACATCACCTTAGTTCGTTTATTCATAGCGGATTGTTTCGTTTGTTTTGGAAAATCTAGCTCATCCACAAAGTGATGTCTTCCTTTACTCTTTATTAAACAGATTTGCATTCAAAAGATAGAAATGTAATATAGTATCAATAGAAAGTATGCAGTATAGTCCCTCCTGATAACAGGACAATTGTCGTCTTCCCCTTGCCTGAGATTAGATTAGGCTTTGATAGGACTACACCTCCCCATCTTAGTTTTACTCAGCCCAGTTTTTCATACCTTCTCGAAAATAATTGTATTAGATTTGGAGTATCTTTGGAAGAGTGACCAAATGTAAAAAAAATAAATAAAAATAAAAAGTGTGATTTACATAACATTTCTGCTGTGAGTAGGTGTTGTAAGGATATTGAAGCTGTACAGTGAGATAAAATGGTTGCAGTCTTAACTAAAGCCATGGTTGGGAAGCATCATCTCTTGCTTGAAAGGCAAGCCTGCTCAGAGGTTTCCCCGTCTCAGAGTTGCTTCTGTACATCTGACCTACTGAACAAGCGAAGTTGAGTAACATTTTTTATATCCAAATATAATTAAGAAACTGGGTGGGTTCTTTGGGAGGGGGCAGGGTGCATGAGTTCTCATTCTCGCTTTCTCTCTCAGACTTAGTGATTTTGAGTAGAAAGAGGCAGGGCCCTCTTCAAAAAGCAGGGGTCAGATTGTGATTTCCACGCCCTGGGGGGCCTCCCCATAAATCAGAGGTAAAAGGTGTACCATATGAAACACAGAGGGAGGCACACGATGTGCTTTCTGAAATGCATCACTTATTTTTAATTTCCCCACTCCCATAGAAGGCAGAATAAAGAGGAAAACCATCTGCTGTGTTTTCACCACGACTGAGGTAGCAGAACAAGGAAGGTTGGGGGGGGGGGTCAGGGAGACAGACTTTTTACGTGGGCTGCCCTGTGGGACAGTGTCGCCGACTGTGCCGGTTTCGGGGTCTCTGGTCACCTTTGGGGTGTTCTCCATTCACTTGAAGGGAAGCCAATGTGGAGTAGAGCCAGAGACTGCTCCCTGTGGGTTGGTGGAGACCAAGGGAAGCCTGGGAGGAGGGCTCAAGGAGCTGTTCCTTCCAGTTCCTGGTGCATCTTGTTTCTGATGGTACTCCAGGGTACAGGTGAGCCCATCGGCCCATCAGTGAAGGTGGTGGCCTGTTGAATAGGTGCTTCAGACAGAAGTGGGAGAGGGTGGAGATGTTTGCTCAGTGTGATTCAAGCAAGTAATGCTAAGAGAATTTGAAAGCCTCTGTAAAGTCCCCCCAAGACTGGGGAGACTGGGTGCTGCCTGCCCTTGCAGGATTCACCTGAAGCCTTTCAGACTCCCTGAGGGCGGGTGGTCCTGATAAGGTAGAGACCGCCCAGGGAACAACCCCCCCACCCCCATTTCTTTGTCAGCCGGCCAGACTGCAGCAAGAAAAAGTCTCAGTGGGGGTAATTAGATAAAGCTTTTAAATGGCTCTATTTGTTTTTCCCCTGGCTTGCTTAGTATCTCTTTTCCCCCCCCTTTTTCAGAGGCCAGTGGGGTCGGATGGTCCAAAGAATGTTAAGGCTTAGTGGCCTAATGACTTAAAATTTCAGCTTTGATGAGAGTGTACCTTTGACAGTCTTCATCCTGCTTTTGTGAAGGCCTTGAACAGAGATTCGGATTTTACCCTCAGAGCAAGAGAAACAGTGAAGGTTAGGCGGGTATATGAACCCATTTTACAGCTGTGCCAATTTCCACTCTGGCTGGTAATAAGCCTAATCCCAGCCTAGCTCCATACGACACCTGCTTTTTAAAGTCCTCTTAGCCTCAGAACACTGAGCATTAAATATGTGCCTGTCTCTGTGTTTTAAATGAGACCAGATCCTTTTCACAATAATTCTGTGTTGAATTTGAAGATGCAAGGCAATTAAAAAGCAACTTTTTAGCCTTTGGCACATCTCTGTTGATGAATGTGATTATACATTTTTTTTTTCAGTAGGTTTTCTACCTCCTGGAATTGTTGTAAGGATAATAAATGTTCCAGAAACTCAAAATCTATATATGGAAGAAAGTGGTGTATTTTGAGCTCAGGAAGCTTTGTGGGTATCCACTCTGGATTTCCTTTCCAGAACTGTGCACAACTCCAGGACTTGAGGCAAAATTCGCCTAGGGGTTTATGTTCCACTTGAGGAAATGCAGCACTTTCTTTGCTTTGGGTGCCGAGAGACAAACGGAACGAGTCAATTTTTCTTAATGAAGTTCACTTCGGGGTGGATTTTAAGGACAAGGCATGTCCTCGTAAGCTTTGGACTCCCCCTTTAAAGCATGATTGTCAGAGTTGGCGGTTTGCCCCCAGGGGCATTTGGCAATGTCTGGAGACATTTTTGATTGCCCTGCTAAGGGGTGGGGGGGGGTGCTACCGGCCTCCAGTGGGTAGAGGCCTGGGATGCTGCTACCCATCCCACAATGCACCAGCTGGCCTCACAACAAAGAATTACCCAGTCCAGAATGTTAGTAGGTGGAGGTTGACAAAGCCTGCTTTAAAGGTACGGTAGTCGTGGCCCGTGTCCTGTGTGCAAGTAGCCTGGGTGTACTCTGTGGATTGCACATGATCTCTTTGTAGATCTGAAATTTCATAAAACAAGTGATCTCCCATTATGTGCCTGTAAGATACCATGGTTGGCACATTCAGGGTTTCACAGAAAATTCAGGGTTGGGGCAAACATTAAGTGGCGTTAAATATATTTAAAAACCCCATAGTAAATAAAAGTTCTAGAACTCATCTGCTCCTAAAACAAACCAGATTCGTTGGCACCAGGAAGCTGTTCCGAGTCACTTCTTCAGTTATTGGGAAACTCGCTCTGGTGCTGTCATCTGCCAGTTCTCCCTCGTGTTTTAAGTTATGTGGAGTGTATCTCTCCCCCCCCCAACCCCAAGTGTTTGAATTAGCCTTTACTCCCTTGACAGTCCATGTTTTTGCACTTGTAAGTGCAAAAGAAGTCTCCCTTTGTTTTGTTTTGTCAAGTTTTTGCAAAATTCTTACATAACTATCCACCCTTTTTACAGGGCAGCGTTTGGGAACCGGTCTTCTGTCCATACATCTCCTCTTGAGGGGTGGCTGACAGGGATGGGGAGGGAACGTGGGGGAAGACACAGTGGTTACTTTCATGTTCTCAGGACTCCTGGATGTCACATATGTGAAAAGGTGTTTGATTTAAAGAAACAGAATGTGGTGTATGAACTTGAAACTGAATTTCCTCAGGCCCAGAAAGGTCTAGGATAGTGACAGGAGGAGTGATCTTGAAGTCACAGGGGCCACTTACCTTACCCTTGTTCTGTGTCGCCTGTCCTCCCCCCTCCACCCCCTTAAGGCCTATGTCACGGGGGCAGGGGGTGAGGAGCTGAGAAGGAGGCAGGAAGAGAGGGAGGGTGAATTCCAGAAAGGGAAGGGCTGACTGCCCCTAAAATGGCCTGGGCTCCCATTGACCTTAGATAAACACGTGGCTCTTGAAGGTAGCTTTTTTTTTTTTTTTTTTTTTACATCCTAAACCCGTGGGAGACAGTAAGCATCTGTGCACATCTGTTTGTGCTGCTTTTGCACAGGGACCTGCTCTGAAGCCACCTTGGCCATCCTGTCCCGAGTAACAGGAGCCGTGGATTCTAGTGGTTTTCTGCCCTCTCCTCTAGCCCATAACCCGGCAGCTCCCTGCCCTCTCTCTCTCCATTTATAGCTTTTCCCAAGCCCGGACCTTTTGTCACCCAGCTCTCCTGCAGGTGCCCCAGAGGTAACTTGTAGAAATAAAAGTCCCCTCCCTCCCTTCTAGAAGGTGGTCTGAAATGCACCGTCCACCCAGTCTTCCGGCCAGGAAGCGCTTTGCCGTCCTTCCTCGTATCTGTCTCAGTCCTGAAGTTCAGTGAACAGACCCTCCTGGAAACTTCTCTCCAGTGGGACTCTGGTATCGGCTCCGTAAGACCCCTGACCTCAGGTCCTCATCATGTCGCAAACACCTCCTCAGTTAGCTTCCCACCACCCATGCTTCCCTGCTCCAGCTCATCCTCCACTCTGCTCAGAAATTCAAGCTGTGCATGGTGTTTGCCTGCTGAAAAACATCTCTTGGCTCCCTGTTGTCTACAGGAAGAAATCCAAACTCCTCAACTTGGCACCGGAGGACCTTCATCATCAGCTTCCAGACTGTCTTACTAGTTTCAGCTCCTGCCACTTCTCTGCGTCACTGACGCACTAAATGGTTTCTGACCGTCTCTGTGTTCACTTGTGTTCACTTGGGCTTTCCCATTCACTTCTAGCAAACAGTGTGTCTTAGATCTTCTTTTGAGACCACTCTCAGAAAGCCACCTCTTGCAGGGAGGACCTGCTTCTCCATCCAGAGTAACTCTTACCCCCATCTGTCCAGTCTGTCGTAATTTACCTGTTGACATGTTTTCCCCACCTCAGGAGCAGGGAGGGACTTTGACTCTTATTTTTCCGCCTTCTGTACCTAGCTCAAGAATTGCATAGTAGGTCAATTGGATCCATTTTCTAATACAAAAGCAAGAATTTTTGGAGAAGTATAGCCTGTTTTTGGAGGAAGAGCACATATAATTTGGTAGCTAAGTCCTAAATAATCAGTACAGATTGAGAGAAGGAGACAAGAGTAAACTTGAGTTTTTAGCACACCCATCACACAGAGACTTGGTGTTAACTGCACGCTGGTGGAAAAGAATTTTGAATTACAGAAATTTTAAAATAAAACTTTGCTCAGCTTAATTTACTCGAAATTAAAGAGAAAAAAAATCTTTGTTAATGCCTGATTGCACTAAAAGCTGTCTCACTAGGGCCCTTACTAATTATAACCACTTTTCATGGCTTTCGGTTTGAAGTTTATATTAAATAGGAGAGATGGGCACACAGATCAAAGACCAAAATCATTTCAGAGCTCCAACGTGTGGGCCCATTTTCTCTGCTTAGTTAGATTTTTGTTTCATTAGTGGTATGAGTTAATAGGAGTGTTGGTCTGTGTATAATTTAACTTTTCTTTTTTCCGTTACTCCTTGGATTTAAAACAAAATACCAAACCAGAAACCTACAGAGCATAGATTTTGTCTTATTTGTGTGTGCGTGTGTGCAATATCTATACTTGATAGAAGTTGATTATAGATCATACTTACAGAGAGGATCATTTCACTGTTTTAGGGGAGGTAAGACACTCCCACTGTTTTAGGGGAGCTTCCTTTATTATTAAAAAAAAAAACCCACTCTGCATACACAAAATCATCTCAAATTGTTTAAGTTTCTTTTAAAAGAGGTATGTATAGCTTCAGAAATAGGGGAGATACCAGAAAGATAGGGTCACAGAAAGGTTTTGCTTATGGACCCTTTTGTACCTAAAAAAATTTCTTAGAACTGCATAGTGGAAGGTCTTGGTATCCTTTACAAGATGAAATCCTAGCTGATTAAAAATATATTCCTACCTTTAAATAGTCCTGTTGTGCTTACCTGATAACTAGAGTTTAGGCTCAGATCTAGCAGATACACTCAGATCTAATAGTCTAACTCTGTTGTATTTCTGAGGAGGCTTGTATATTTTCCTTTCTGCTGTGGAAAACAGATTTCTTAAAAGTCATTTCTCTTCCACTTTAGGGCTTTTAATTGTTGTTTTGAGGGATAATTATATAAAACTATTCAGTGGACATCTCAAACAGGTTTCCCATGACTTGGTTAGTTAATCCTGTATTGGATTAAACTGTTCTTCTTAAAATTTTAAACTGAGTATAATTTAAAAGAGGCTTACCTTGTACATCTCTAAACTTAATTTGTATTTAAATCATGACAATAAGGTTTCTGAGACCTATTTGTTGTTCAAGAACTCAGTAAAGCTTCACAAGCCCCTTTTCCTAAAATATCATGTTGGAGTCAGTATCAGACCCCATCTGCTTTCAGAAAACAGTTTTTCACCCCCACATTTGCCAACCTCATAGTGTTAAATTTTTTTTAACATTTACAGATCTTTATATGATTTTTATTTAGTATTTGAATATATGCTATGTGAAAGCTGCAGTAAACACCAAGAATGCTAGTAGGAGAAAGAGACAGTTGCTAGCTTCATGGAGGTTGGAAAACACGCATTCAACCACTAAGTCATGTACTTCTGTGCCAAGTGCTAACAGTGGAGTGTAGAACAGGAACATACAAAGTTTAGCCTCTGTGTGTTGGGGGGGCAGGATAGAGGATACTGGGAGGCAGGTCAAGGAAGGCATCCCATGGAGGTCATATATGAAGAATGGTGGAGAGAAGGAAAGTGTGTTGGAGAACAGCTTATATAAAGGTCCTGAGGTTGGAGGGGAAGGGGGTGTGTGCCCACTGAATCGAGAGACACGCAGTGTGTGTGTGTGTGTGTGTGTGTGTGTGTGTGTAGGGAAAAAAAGACACAGAAGAAATGAATGACAACCTAGTGAGGTAGGTAGGGGGCTTCAGCACACTGTTTGCAGCCCACAGGTATTTGGAATTTGTCTTAGGAACTTAAAGGGTGTTAGGCCAAGGAATGGCACGATGAGATTTGCATTTTCAAAGATTATTCCTGCTCAGAGTGGAGAATAGACGACAAGGAAACTGCTATTTTGCCTTCCGTTTGCAAGATCCCGTAGAAGCCTAGTTTTTCAAAATTTTGAAAACCAGCGGTAGCTTGGATATGGTGGGCGTAGAGGTGGGGAGCCTGGAAGGCTTTGATAGAGATCTAAGTGGCCGGAAGGATTGGCTCCTTCCGGGTGGGGTAGCATGGTGAGGGAGAGGGAGAGATGGCTTCCAGGTCTCTGGCTTTTGTAGTGGGCGAGTGGGGGTGCCTTTCTCTGAGATTAGCATGCTGGATAAAGCAAGGTTTGTAAACATGGTATGTCCCCTGTTCCTTAAAGAGGGATTTTTACGGTCTTTAATACTTTCAGCATCTTTACTTGTACTGTTTTCATTGGTAAAACATACACGCCTGGCCTGGCAAAAAGCATGAAAAGTACAACTATATTAAAAAAAAAAAAAAGTGAGAAAAGGAAACAGACGACTAGCTTCCTCCTCCCCTCCTCTTCTTTCCTTTTAATTTCCTGATACCAAAAGGAGATGGCAGATTTTCTTGTAGATGGCCCGAGCTTCTGAATGCTTTTCAGATGAGATCTACAACGAAATCTTGAGAGCATTTAAGTTTCTGCTTGTTTTAGTGATGCTTGATGTGTTTGACTTGTGAGCATGGGCCTCGGGGGAGGAGGCTTTGGGTGCGAACCAAGGTAGGACTCTCAAAACTGCCTGAGCCTTTGACTTAGGAGTGTCAGGACTCCTTCACGACCGGATTTTCCAACGTATTTCTTCTTTTCTCAGGGGTCACCTGACACCCTGCGTGTCTCAGAACTCCCATCAGCATTTTGCTGGACCGGTAATCTGTGAAAACAAAGTTCTCTTAGTAAACAAAACTTGCTGTTGTATCTACTGTGCACTGGGCTTTACACTAGATCTGTGGGTGTCAAAGGAAAGAATTTAATCCCTGCCACAAGGAATGGAGCTTGTCCCCACTGAGCGATTGTCTAGCCTGTGTTTGAACACCTCTGACAACGGCACCCCTCCTCCCCCCGCCAGGCAGACTTTGGGTTTTTACTGCGTTAATTAACTTTTTTTTTTTCTCAACACAAACAAATCTTTGTGGAACAAGATAGAAAGTGACGTGTTTTCCACTGAGTTGGTAAAAACTAGAAGCTGGAGTGCAGGCATGCTGCCTCTTATGATCTGACCCTCAGAGTTGCGTCCCTGAGTGCCATCCTCACTTAACTTTCTCCTGCGCTGGAAAGTCCTGCTTCCTGAGGGGGGCGCTATATGCCTCACCTGCCTGCACAGCCATCCCCTTGTGTGTGAGCTGGGACCCCATCCCTGAAGGTGATCTCACAAGAAAGCATTAGCAGTGGTCCCAAATTGGGGTAATGCTTTCTCTGACGTTATACAAATGACTGATCAGAGCCTCAGGTGAGCCCTGGTGTGTCCCAAAGATGCTTCTCTTTTATGGTATTGATCCTGACCAAGGTAACCCTAACATCCCATGGGGTCCCCGATAGTGCTGTTGTTTGCCCACGTTGGGATCAACATGATTTTCCACCTCTTGCTCAGGAGCTTGGGTGTTTCAGCATCACTGCGACCATCAGTCCCATTAGAACAGACACCACACTTTATCCCAGCCCTGTATTTGATAAGATGAAGCAGTTAGGGTTTAAAAAAAAAAAAAAAGAGAAAGAAAACTCCACAAAGACCTTGCCCTGTCCCACTTCTTTCTAATTGACATAGGTTGGTCAGGAGATGCTGAAAACTTTAAAAGCTGGGTGTAAGCAAGGTTTTTTGAAATTTGGAATCTTCAGGTACTATGCATACAACTCAGTCTTAAAGCCTCACGGTGAGGTGTGGATTTGGGGGGTCTCACAAGAAATTTGTTGCAAATACAGCTTACTAGATAGTGGCCTTGTGATGGATATCCAAAATAGCTGTCAGTAGTATATCCAGTGGCCGATATCTGGTGACAGACACACATAATCTCACTTTTGGATAACCCTTCCGTAACTGCAGACAGTGGTGACCACGCACACTATCTCTTGGGCAATTTATTTTTCTTCAAACAGTTGTGTATTTGCATCTGGCTGCCCCTCGTTGAAGGGCTCGGTGGTGTTAGGTTCCCTAGGTGTTGGGGTGTTGGAATGTCCCCTGTGTGGCCACCTTCTGGCTATATTAGACCATCTGCTGTGTTAAGATTAAGTGGATGAAAGTTTCATATATTTTATGTAAAGCTCCCGAAGAGGTTAGTGAAACAAGTTAATAAAGAAATACATGCTTTGGCATTTTAATGAGCTTTCTTCAGAGAGTTGCACACCACTAGAAGGAAGGCCAGGCCGCGGGATGTTCTCCAGGCCATCTGTGACATGCCCGTTCGTTGTGAAGGCAGGGCCATTGTTGTCTTGGGAAGAATTGGAATTCTTCCAATTGGCGTTGGAATAGGTGCTGCACGGAAGTGGTCGCTCTGCCTTGGAGGTGGGTGAGTCCCAGGCGCACGTGGTCGCTTCATGGCAGTAAGCACCCTAAGCACCGAGAACCCAGGTGGTTACACCTTTTCTCATTTTCATTGTTGTTCTTGTTTCCTTTTCTGAGTGGTGCTTGATGTTGACGTGGGTGATGATCATGGCGTGTGGGTTGAAGCTTGCTCTTTATCAGTCCACCAGAGAGTAGAGGGTGTGCGTTCACGATCCATGCTGTGGTATCCTCAAGAAAAAGCGGGGGAGGGGGGGCGGTGTATATGTCTGGGGGAGGGAGTGTGGTCGAATCATTATACTTGGAGAATGTGATCAGAGCGGCCTGGCAGCTTTAGGTCATTGTCATCTTGATAGTCCCTGGAAGTTTGGAAGTGCTCCGATAGCTGGCCATCCCTGGGGGGTCTGCTAATAGCGCGGGTCTCTCCAGAAAGCTGCATAAAGCTCAGTGCACCCGTAGACAGCAGGAACTGGGATGTGGTCATTCATAGTACAGAGGAGTCTACCTCGGGTGCATTTAAATAAGTTCAGCAGACCGCATTTGTGTTTAGAGACCACCTTTGGTGAGAAACATCACTCGTCAGGGCCCTGCCTGTGTTTGCTTTAAATCAGCTAAACCAGAAGTTAAGTCTTTCAGTTTCTCTTCTGCCCTTGCCAGACTTAATCGATGACTCCAATCTGTTAACAAAAATTTCAAGTCCTTCCACTTTTAATTTTCACCCTTTTTTGATGGTTAGGCTTTTCATGTGGGAAAACACTCAGCGTGGGTACTGGGAGCCGCAGTGACAACATCTAACCTTTATTGAGCATGTACAGTAACCGTTATCCTCAATTCTTGACACGGATCATCTCATTCATGCCTCACAAAGACTCTTCGACCTGATGATGTAGGTCAGTTACCCTCATTTGTGGATGAGGAAATGGAGACCCAGAGTGGCCACCAGCTAGTGGGGATCAAACTGGGCAGCCTGAGTCCAGAACCCACGCTTGTAGCCACTGCTCAGCAGCCTCCCATGATGACAAAATATATCCATCAAGTAAATATCCCCTGAAACCTGCCATGTGCAGAGCTCTTTGGTGCCCGTCGAGGAAGCGTGTGTAAGAACAGGCATGCGACAGGGTTGCTGGCTTCTGGGAATAGTGGGTTATCCAGCATTTGACGAGATGAGTTTGATAGACCGTGACTTCAGTGGAAGATCAGGAGGGGACATGTGTGATTGCTGGAGTGAGAGGCTTGCAGAGGTGGTGTTGGTTCACAGATCAGCTGGAGGGAAGTGGCTGTCCCCAGAGCCTCGGGCTGGCACTGTAGCAAAGACCCAGGGGTGTAGCCCTGAACAGACCTTTCTGGAAGATAAAACTTCCCCCAGGTTTCCAGCAGAGAGGTTCCAGTGGATCGGAGGTTGTCTTTCACATGGTGAGGGATGCCCCCAAAATGAAAAGAGTCCCGGGCTTGGACTTGGGGCTTCGGCTGGTCCTCCATGTGGTGGATAGTGGGGTGCGTGCCTGTCTCTCAGGCTCTTTTTTGTGGACACCCACTTTCAACCTCACTGAAAGCGCTGGAGCTCTGCTTCAAGGTAAGAGTAGTATGTGGGCCACTTTGGAAGAGCCTGGAAACCGTCAGCTCTATAATCAGTTGTGTTGCTTTGGGTTTTTATTTCAAGGGCCAGTGCCTTGAAAACAGGTCCCTTGTTTTCTGTTATAATGGGTTGTCACTTAATATATAAATTCAGTATTTTGCTTCAAGGTGTTGGGGTTCAGGACCAGCGACCTAAGAGGCCTGGGGATCTGTGGTAACTAGTGAAGTGGGTGTGGCAGTTGATCTAATTATTGACCTGATCCTAAAATTTGTCCATATTGAAGGGAGGTAGCCAGCCATTGGGAGGTATTGTTCTTTTGTTGCTTTGCTTTTTAAGCAGTGGGAGGCCTGTGGACTGGAGGGCAGTGATAGAAGGATGTCCTGTCTCCCTCTGGATGTTTTTGGGATGGAGGTCACCATTGTGCATTGATCCTGCCCTTTTTGGGGGGTGCCTGAGCAAGTTATGGGAACGGGGAGATCTTGAACTGCAACGAGCACTTGATGGTTTGTTTCCTGTTTCCGGTGGGTCTGTGGAGAAGGATTGTTTTGAAATTGGTAACAAATAAGGAAATTTCAGCCTTGTGTGCCACGGGCTCAGTTATAACCGAGCTATCGTCTGTTTACTGCTACCATCCTCACCCTCCTCCTCATTTTGCCCATGGCAATTTGAGCTTCAGGAGAAGAGTAGTGACAAGAACTCTGGGTTGGGAGACCAGCATTCTGTGCACCTTTTCTCCTCTGTAGGATACCACCATCAGCTTCCCTGCCTCGGGAATGGGAATCCCTTCTGGGACACTTTCCCCGGGTACTAGGCTCTGGGGGTGCAAGGATGAGTAAAACTTATACCCTAACACTCACCAGTGCATCCCAGCCGGCAGGGGCCCCGGGGCAGGCAGAGCACCCGGGAGTGGGAAGTGGTGGGGGAAAGAGGAAGTGATGTCTTCAGATGTGAAGGGCTGGCCATGCGGAGAACCAAGGGGGTTGGGGGGGAAGGACTGACTTATAGGCAGAAGAACCGTGTTCAGTCCCAGCCCCCCAGAGTACAGAAGTACGGGGTTTCTTTGGGGCCTGGGTAGGGCAGGAAGTGGAGCGTGGCTGGAGGAGAGGGTTGGGGGTGTTGAGCTGAGTTAGGCATGAGACAGGTGTTGAGATGAGATTTCTGGAAAAATAGACAGGCTAAGGTGTGTGGGCAGTGGTGAGCCGTCACAGGCTTCGAATTGGGGCTGTGATGTGAGCAACTTGTCTCAGAGAAAGAAGACTGCTAACCCTTTAGAAAGGGGCAGTGGAGGAGACATGTCCTGCGAAGCGCAGAATTAACTTGGAATTTGGTGCCGCGTTTAATAGAGTAATTTATCCCCGCCCCCACCCCCTTTCACCCCTCCGAGAGATGTTTCTGCCCAGGGTGTGGTGCGGGCTGCCCTCTGAAGGCTGAAAGGATCGGAGAGTGGTGGGGTCCCTGTTTCAGCAGATAGAACCCAGGCCGGTGATGTGTCAGCTCCCTCAGTTGTGTTTTCCTCACAGGTGCTTGTTTAAGCTTATCAGGTAGTGGAATTAGACCCTGGGAGTCAGGGGGGACTGTTGAGGCTGTAACTATAATCACCAGTTTGTCAGCTGGGAGTGAATAGGCTGGGAGAGGGAGCAGGCTGAGGGCTCGCTACTGTGCAGTCCCGGATGACCTGGGGGTGAGGGTTTCGGGGGCTGAGAGCCGCTCTTGGAAACTGTCTGTTCCTAAGGAGGAAGCCGCCTAAGCAGAGTGGACCAGGGGGTCCTCCTGCTCACGGGAGCATGCGCACTCACACAGGTAGCGGCTTGCCACTCCTGCTCCCCGCCCCCTGCCCAGATTCCAGCCCCCTCTCTGAGGATGACGTCAGCCAGGAAGGGGAGCCCTGGATGCCCAGGGCTTAACACCCCCCAACCGCCTGTGCGCGCGTGCGCGCGTGTGTGTGGAAGTCAGATAGCAGGCCCCAAAGACCATCAGTGGTTTATTCACTGTAGTAAGGACACGATATTGCCTTTATTCGTAGGTTTCAAAGTCTTCCGCCCTCTGGGGAGGACATGTCCAATTTTGTATGTGTGGCTTGATACATTTCAAAGCCAGTACTCCTGGACTGAGGAAGTTAAGAGGGCTGAGAAAAATGTGGGGAGGCCCCGTCGATTCGGGAGGTGGGACACAGCACAGACCTTAACGTTAATAATTTCTGTCACCTACAACTGATTTTCTAGGTCACGATGTTGTGAGCTGTGGACCACCTCCTGTGTTTGGTTTTGTTTCTGAACATGGTCTCTCATTTGCACTAGATGTGAGCTGGAGGAAGTGGGGTGCTGGTCCGCTCTAGTGGGGCTTTGGGGAACCAGCAGGGGAGCGGGGTGGGAGGCACCTTCCTTGTGCTTGTGTGACAGTCAGAGTGCTGGTTCGGGAGGGAGTGCCCTGGGTCAGCCCCGAGCCTTGTGCCGGGTGGTCGCGTGCATTCCTCCATGGATGAGGAGGAGGTAGTATTCCCCTCTTTTTAGGGACAGGATGCTGAGGCCTAGTGGTGTTCCTGTTTCTGAGGTCATGCAGCTAATGTCCGACTGCTGGGAAGCTTTCTGTCCTGGCCCGTCTGCACCGTCTTAAGGGACATTCATTTGTTACACAAAATCGCATTACACCTTGGTACCTGGAGAGCTCCTAGCCAGCATTTCTGAACCTTGATTTGATGCATTTGTCTTGATTCCTGAACAGTTTGCTTGGATTTGAGCGGAACAGGATATTTGAACGCCTCACAGTTTGCCTGAAATATCCCTAATTGAGCCAACTCCCTGCGTGTAGGGCACTAGGTTGAGGCATGGTGGAGCATGGTGGTTCTTGCCTTTGGTTTACATTGTGAAAGGAATTCGCACTTCAGTGTGGACCCCAGGCCAAGTACCCATGGAAAGCTGAAGGCCAACAGAAGAAGCCAAAGTGTGGGCTGAGGTCCAGGCAGGAAAGGGCAGGTGGGGTTTGGAGTTTCGGGTGATAATTTGGGGTTGAGGACCACGTACTGGAAGATGGTAGAGTTGGGGGGCTATCTGGGGTGGGGTGGGGCAGGGCAGAATTGGAGCTTTCCTTCCATATGGGGGAGGGAGTCCTAAGGTTTTGAGCAGAGAAGTGACAGGTTGGACTGGACTTCGGAGACATCCTCAGAAGGGGGAGCATGGCCGTGTCTGTGTGTTGGGTGGCTCTGTGGCTCACTTCACTGTTCCCTTGTAGCCCGAGGCAGAGAGCGCATCCCATGTCAACTGGTACAGGCTGCACCAAGCGGTGCACAGGATCTCTGCAGTGCCTACCGCCGCTGGCATGATGTATACAGACAGGGAGGTTTTATTTTGACAGCCATAGATTTGTTTAAAAGCTGAATCACATACTCTGGCTTAATATTTGACTTCCAAGTTACCAACTCCAGATGGGCTGCCCTCAGGAGGGTGATGGGTGGAAGGAAGGGTGCCCAGGGCAGCAGGAGACCTGGTTTGTTAGAAGGGTTCGCTTCAGATTCCTCCGGTCTACTCTGTCCCTCTTGAGGGCTTGTTTGCTGAAATTCTGTATCATCTTTATAATGTTGGCATATTGGTATGTATGTTACTAGCGCTGGTTTACTGAAGGTGGGGCCGGAAGGCTTTCTTGGCACATGGGTGTCCCGAGCTGTGGTGTGTGGGCATCTGGCCCGGAGCACTGTGAATGCCTGTGTGCCTGTGGCCCCCGGGACCTGAGCCAGTCTGCCAACCCCACCCCGCCAACCCGGTTTTCCAGTCTCTGGCCATCTTCCGTGGTTCCTGGTGACAGAGGGAAAGTGGTGTTGTCTGAGAGGGATGCTCTCACCTGCCCTGACTCGGGGGAGGAAAGGCCGTCTGGATGGAGCAGCTTTACTGATGATTCCCCCATATCATTTTTACCCTTCCTGGCCAACCTGCCAAGTCTAAAGCCCTTTCCAGCTTTTTGCTCTTCGGGCCTCGGGTGAGGCTGGAGGTCTCTAAAAGAGAGGCAGCCAGGAGCCAGGGCCTGTGTCAGCCACACACGCTGGATGCCACCCCCGTGACGCAGTTTTGGTGGAGCTGTCCCTGTCACAGCCCCCCCCCCCTCCAGGGACACACTCCGCACCGGTGTTCGGAGCAAAGTGCTCCTCCTGGCTCCCACCTGGATGTGGCCTCCCCTTTGAGCTCTGGCCGTGGGGATGACATTCATTCTTGCCCCCTTCCCATTCATTTGTGTCCCTAGTCATTTTGAAGAAGCAGATATGTACCGTTGTCCCGTGCTGCCAGTGGGGTGACTGGTTTTCATGCATTGTCTCCATAGTCCTCAACAACAGCCGTACCACGCTGGTATCTTTATTCACAGCTTGCAGGTACAGAAGATGGGGTTTGAGGAGTCCTGATCATACCAGATACCCTTGGTATACAGGACACTCTGCGCTCCCCAGCTTTTGGTGCTTTGTCTCATTTAATCTGTGTTGACCTTGTGAGGTCATTGTTGTCTCCATTTTACAGATGGGGAAGCTGAGGCTGAGAGCATTTAAATCACTTGCCTGGGGTCACTCCAGCCCTAAGTGACAGAGTCAGAATTTGAGCCCCGGCTAGTGTCGTCCAGTACATGTGCTCTTAATCTTTGCTCTTATGTATTTAAGTAGAAATTCCTCCTTTGGGGCCGACTTAAAACTGATCGCCTCTATTGGATTTGTTTTCTAACACTCTGCATTTCTAAAAGGGAAAGAGAGGGAGCTAGTGTGTATCACGTACCCCACTAGAGTTTTAGGCACATAGGTTGTGTTTTCCTTATACTAGAGTCTAAGCTCCATGAGGATTTTTTGGTCCTTTGTGTCCGTTTTCTCCATCCATGATGCCAAGCACTGACCACAGTGCCTGGCACGTCTGGGTGCTCAGTCAATACTCCGCGAATGAATGAATGAACCAGGCAGGGGTTCTGTTAGCATATTATAGGGGGAGGCAGTGAAGCAGAGATTTGTGTGACTTGCCCCTAGGCACACACCACAGTTAAGAACAACTTTTGCTCTTCACACTACAGATCTTTTGTTTAACAGATCTTTTTGACACACGTAAAATTTTAGGGAGTAATCGGATCTATGTCACGGGATCATAGGGCATGATATGAAACACTATAAATACTTACCCAGTATCTGGCACAGAGTAAATATGGGATGAGTGGCTTTGCATTTGCTGTGTTTCCGGTCGCTCTTCTGCATATGGCTTCATCTGGGGCAGGGTTGCTATGCACATCAGCAAAGCTGAAAATTTGCTAGCCCCTGAAACTTTTAATTTTATTAATCGAATGTTCCTAGCTCTGCTGTACTCTCTGTGAAGCCATAACAAGTAAAAAAATTGGTGAAATCAGTTTAAATCTACCCCAGGCAAGGGGCTATGACTAGCAAGAGTTGATTCAATTATATTGGTGTCTGCTTTGTTTCCAGTCAGAATGTTGTACTAGATGGAAGGGGCCTGAGGGATCATTGTCCAGTTATTTCCCTTGCACCCCCTTAATTTACAGGTGAGGAACCTGAGGCCTGGAGAGATACAGGGGCAGGGCTGGGGGAGAACTCGGGCTTGCGTGTTAGGTTCTTTACAACATCAGCAACCCCACCAGGTCTGGACTCCCAGAGATTTGTCCTCGGTGGAATTGTCTGAGCACTTATGTAGGAGCCGCCATTACTCCTGCTAAAGATGTTAGTGAGAAGATCAATCAAGAGCCAGTGAATCAGAATCACAGTACTATGTAAACATTTCTCATTTATAAAATGTTTGTATTTACTGTAAATAATGCGAGGGAGTGTAAAGAACATAAAACTTCCTGGCATCCTGTCACTCAGATTGCAAAGGAAATATTCCTAAATCTTAAAAAATTGATTTTCTCCATTAGATTTGTGTTATTTTGTTGCCCATTTAACTCCTAGTTATCATAGAAACGTCTAAATGAACAAAAAGGAAAAATCTAGTAAAATGCAAAGGAAAAGAAAGTAAAATTATTTATTTTCATGAGTCAGAAATAACTTTAGTATATGTCCTTCTAGATGGCTGATGTGGATGCATACACATACCATAAAAATGGGATTCATTACATTTGTGGACAGTAAGAAGCCCAGTTTTGCACATGCCTTTATACCACCAATCTATTAAAGATTTAATGTGATATGATCAGTATTTGCTGATGTATTTAAATATCCTTTGACATGAAAATCACATTATTCTGATGTGGCATAATTTGGTGGGAGGGCCAAAGGCTAATGTTTTCATTATTTAGCATTCCCTGGGCATTCACCTTGTGAAAGGAGGGAAGGGTATCTTCCTAGGTTAAATGAAACCAATCTGGGATTAAAAATTTTTACTGTAA
This sequence comes from Callorhinus ursinus, assembly GCF_003265705.2. Classification (NCBI taxonomy): domain Eukaryota; kingdom Metazoa; phylum Chordata; class Mammalia; order Carnivora; family Otariidae; genus Callorhinus; species Callorhinus ursinus. The sequence continues at coordinate 7,915,940 of NW_027397088.1, forward strand.
ATTAATCAGAAATTGATTTATTCTAAAGAGGAGAACACTAAACAGAACAAAATATATTTATTTTTTTATTAGTGTCTGATTTGTCATTACTCTAAACAGATTAGTCCAAGGATGAAAAACATTGAGCAGGGCGCCTGGGTGGCTCAGTTGGTTAAGCGGCTGCCTTCGGCTTGGGTCATGATCCTGCAGTCCCTGGATCGAGTCCCGCATGGGGCTCCCTGTTTGGCGGGGAGTCTGCTTCTCCCTCTGACCCTCCCCCCACTCAGGTGCTCTCTCTCTCATTCTCTCTATCTCAAATAAATAAATAAAATCTTTAAAAAAAAAAAAAGAAAAACAATGAGCAGTTAAAAAAATCCTTCTAAAGGGTCAAAATGTCTTGAGAAGAAGATGTTTTCCATCCTGTATAGGACATTGTATTATGAATGTTCCATATGATGTGACATGTAATTTACCTCTGGTTGTATTTTTAACTGGGTATTTTGCTTTCATCGATGTCATGTTATTTGGATATTTTAGAGCAGTTATTCCCAGTTTTTTCCAATATAAGGACCTGTTTTAGTGTAAAAACTTTTTCTAGAGCAAGCATAATTTTAATTATAGATTCTGTTGGCGGGCTCTGACAAAAAATTCCTAAAAAACAGGGGCGCCTGGGTGGCTCAGATGGTTAAGCATCTGCCTTCGGCTCAGGTCAAGATCTCAGGGTCCTGGGATTGACTCCAGCTCAGCAGGGAGTCTGCTTCTCCCTCTCTGTCTCCCCCTGCTTGTGCACTCTCTTCTGTCTCTCTGTCTCTCTCTCTCTCTCTCTCTCCCCCCCCAAATTAATAAATAAAATCTTAAAAAAAGAGAGACTCTTAAAAAAAAATTCCTAAAAACAACAGGGTTCGTGGAATTTTTCTTAGTTTATCTTAATTACAATCTTCATACCCTTACCAAATAATAGTACATACATGATTTACTTGGTTTGTAGATGCTTGATGAGCATATGAATAAGTGGACCCCCTGAAATAGCTCCCTGGAGGCACCTGCCCTAGAGGAAGATAGAGCCTACATATGAATAACTCTAAGGTCTCAGGTTAGGAAATTAACAGATCAGTCCTGAAGGGCAAGTCCCCAACTCCAGGAAAAACTGTGTAGGTGAAAGATCTGGGGGCCATTCTTTGGCAGGTTAGGAGGATGCATTTCATTCCACCTGCTCACTCCTGAAGCTTCTGGAGGTGCCAACCCAGCCTAGTTGTCATTATTTCAAAGGAAGGAATGTTGTTGGAGGAGTAAATTGAATCCGAAATACTTCAGCAGACCTTATGGCATATCTCCTGTAGCCCTTTTAATTAATTTCAGATGATCTATCAGAGAGAGGGCTGGATTTGTCGGCTAGGTGACTAGTCAGGTTCTACACCCAGCCCAGCCTTGATTATGGTTGAAGGAAAGAGGGGACACTGTATACCTCGGTTTCTCCATCTGTAAAATGGGCAGAATCTCTTTCCTTTATCATACATATGCTTAGGAGGTGACTTAATGATGCTCCCAGGCAGTGTTTTCTTTCTTTTTAATCAATAGAAGCAAACAGAGAAGGCTTTGTGAGGCTAGACGTCATTGTCCTTTCATATCCAGGAGAAGGACCATAAAACTAGGGAAATTCTGCATATCCTGAAAGCTTCTTGAAGGCCAAGCAGCATCCAGAGGACCTGCCAGTGGAGTGAGACCTTCCTCAAAAACCTGTCTCCATGCTCCTGAGGTTCCGTTTTCTTCTCTTTAAAATGAGGGTGTTAGTGGCTTAGTAATTGTTCAGTGGTGACGCCTCTTAAAACACTATTCTTGGGTTCTGACAGCAAAGTCCTTGCCTGCTTCACCCCCCCAAATGCGGGTGGAAGCAGCTGCATCCTTCCTGATGTTGCTGTCTGATCAGGAGGAAAATCATCCCGAGGTTTTTCTAGGAGTTAGGGCCAGGAGCAGGTATTGTTTCAGGTTTATGTGCTATCTGTGCATTTTCAAAAAATGTTGAGTGGAATCTTCATTTCAAGCTTATATAGCCTTTTCAGGTTGCTCCAGGGAATCCTCAGGAGTGTCTTCGCAAAAGAGGGTGTACAACCAGCCCACATCCTCTGAGCCTGGGAAAGAGCAGGGTTGGTGACTTCCCAGGAAAGACTTGTATGGTGTGGATTTTCTGCAGATAATAAAACTGGATTTTTACAAAGGAGGCAGGAAGAATTACTTTCCTTAGGTGGACTTGAGGTGGCATGTGGCTAGAGTCGCCTGAACTCAGTGACAGGTGCACGCAGCCACAGTGAGGCTTCCCCAGGACGCGGTGGTTACTTTTGATGAACAATGACCTCACAGAGGTTTCCAGGGAAAAAACCCTCCAAACATAATTTCCAGAATTCCAAAGCAATTTTACCATTCTGATTCTAAGAGAGGTTGGATTGGAAAGGGGACTGCCATCAGCACCTTCTCTTGTCTTTGTTTTATAGCTGTTAGGAACGATCGTAAAAAAAAAAAAGTTGTAAATGATAACGTAAGGATTTTAGTTGAGTTTATTTTGAAGTAGTTTGCTTCAGGTTTCAATGACTTGGCAATACGGAGAGAATAGTAACTAAGCCTTTCGTAAGAGATGTTATTTGAGGAGGGGTTACAAATGCATAGTCAGTTTAGGAATGCAGAAGTAATGTTTTCTCTCAACTTATCTTACTTTTTGACCAGGAGGAGAGATGATTTTTTAGGCATAAGAGTGCACCAAGTAGTGAGTAACAGTCTCTAAAGACATTTAACTCTATGAACAGAGCATACGTATCTTTATTCAAAATGAATTGAGTTCTGAACCTGATGTTGTCAAGAGTGCTTTATTATCAGGTAGCTTGTAACTACACGTCATTGATCAAACCTGTTGTGTTTCCCACAGAATTTCATTAAAAAGGTGCCCATACCCCGTAGACAAAGGGGCAGTGAAACAGAAACTTGATAGAAATACTAGGGAGGGGCATAGATAGAGCCACCGTAGGGCCTGGGCCTCCTTTCACTTCCTTTCCCAATTCTGCCCCTTTTTGAAATGTCTTCGAGAAGATGGGAGGAAGCCGCCCGCGGCTGGGGGCATCACCCTGGATGGCCGCCCTCCTCTGGATTTGGGGATGAGAGTGGCTCAGCACTGCCAGTGCCGGCTCTTCCCACTCAGCCCTGTCCCCAGGGCTTTCTGGGCAAGCCTGGGACTTGGCAAGGGCAGGTGGGGGACAGAGAAAGCGCCTTCCTCGGGGCCTTGCCTCCTGCTGCCCGCTGGGCCACCAGGGAAGGAGCCACAGGGCCTTCTAGAATGGGGTGCAGGCAGGGCACAGTAAGTTGGAAAGCAGAGCAGAGGTGGAGGGGCTGCAGGCAGTTAGTGTCCCGTGTGTAGACCGAGCAGCCCAGGCTCTGGTGCAGACGTTCTTGTCCGGCTGTTGGCTTTTCCTCTTCACATTTTGGCATTCAGCGATCGCATTCGATACCTCTATGGTTTGCAAATGTGAGTATGATGTGCATGTACATTTTTGGGGGATGTTGACTGGGCAATAAAACTGAGAGGCCCAAATGCTAAGAGAGCTGCTGTTTTACGGATTCGTTGAAAACTAGCCTTAACTTGGCCAAACTGTGGGAGTCATTTGCCCAGACTACTCCGGGTAATGATTTTTGCTTGGCCCGCTAAAAAACATTCCTTGCAAAGGTGCAGTATCCAATTGAGGAGTGGAAGGTTCGGGTTCTGCTTTCGCGGGAAGGAGAAGATTGGAGGCGAGGCGCTTCTCTCTGCTGCCTGCCTGACTCCTCCCCTTCCTCTCCCGGGGCCCCGGGGCCCCGGGGCCACAGCTTAGGTTTTTAAGAGCCCAGGGCCTGATGCTACGCCCAGCGGTGGTATTTTCAAGCATTTCTCAGTAGTTTTTAGGATTATCAGTCATCACTTGCAGGGTTCCTCTTCATTTTCGAGGGCACCCAGTATAACCGTTTAGTTCCCTTTCAATAGCCCTCTTCACTCACTCAGGGCCCAGTCCGGAAGATTAATAATGTTCACTGATTTACTGTCGCCGCAAAAAAAAAAAAAAAGCATTAGTTAATTAGACTTTTACACCTCAGTCAGATGGCATTAGACACCCTTTGTGCACTTTAACTCAAGGATGTTAAAGACCTAAATCTCGGAGAAAAAAGAAGAGAAAGAAAAAGGACAGGCACTTTTCCAGTTTAAGCTGCATGTTGGTCCATGTTAATTAGGCATTTGTCCCTTAGTCTGGAGGTGATAGAAAATGCCAGTTACTGCGGTATTTAACTGACATCAAACTCCTGTCCAAATAATTCAGTTGGGCCCAGCCTTCTCTCTTAATTGGTGGGAAGGAAAACTCCGGCACACACCCAGAATAAGGAGGAAACTGTTACTTTAACATTTAAAAATTTCATTCTGGAGGATCTGAAGAACACTTGTGTATTTTTTGTTGTCCATGTTCACTATGCAGTGGAGCTTTTTAAAAACAGTAACAACAGAATCTCCTCTAACACTTCAGCTTACCCCCGAATGATTCGCTTTTGTCAGTCTTCGGTAAATGAAAGTTTAGTAACTGTTGTTCTCCCAAGGTCAAAACGTTATCCAGGGCCCTTATAGATTTGTAGATCTGTTTGGCACCGTTTAAAAAAAAAAAAAAAAAGACATTTAATTTTCTAGCACACGGCCAGATCTTTGTCAATACTAGAAATTAATTAGTGGGTCACGGTGCCAAGCAGTATGCGTTTTAAAAAAAAACAATATATGGTGGCATATTAAAAGGTTGGTTTTGTAGGAATAATTAGATGAAATGTGCTCTTTGAAAAGATTTTAAGCAACTTCTTCCTGGTTGCTGGAGAAGGTAATTCTCAGTGACAAGAGTTTAGTTTACCTTATTCATGAGCTATGTAAAACAATTCCAAAAATAATGAAAAGATTTTTTTTCTAACTAGGGGTAGCCTTATTTGACTTTAAACCCTACTTGCTTCGTCTGTGGTTTGTAGCCAAAAGTTCACACGTTGGAGAGCACTTCATTTTCAGTCCTGAACTACTTTTTCGTGCACTGAATGAATGCAATATGTTAACACTCCTGTCCGGCCCAGAATTGCTCGCTGCCCCTTTGGCCTGCCTGCCTGGTACTGGCTGAAAAGGTACCATTGTTTGTTCTGCAAACACTGGGTGATGTTTGTTTCCAAGGTGACTGGTTCTATTGCTGCCCTTTAAGCAAGGGGGGGATGGGGGAGAGAGAAAGTTGGCTTTAAACAACTGAGAGCATCCTGTTTCTGGATACAGTCTGTGTGTATGTGTGTAAGTTGAAATATTATTTTAACTGAGTTAATGGGAGAAAAAAGGGATAACGTGGAAATGTGAGAAAAAGATTATCAGTAAGTTAAAAAAGATCAGTTAAGTTTTGATATTGAACTCTGTCCTTAGAGCAAATGTCATGGTAAGAATGTTAGAATTAAAGGTCTGATCAGAAAGAAATGAAATGAACTGTTTTTACATTTGGAAAAGTAGAGTCAAGGGAAGAAAAAATATTTTAGACGATAACCGTGGAAATGTTAACTTTATGTTTGCATGAAATAGTTCTTTAGGTGTAATCCATAAGCAGCTATTCAGATGAATAAGAGTATAAGAAAAACTGGTTATTGACCAGGTAGGTAGGCCTTCAGAAACAAGTAAGAGAATATGAGATACAAAGAGATGGGTTCATTTTTAGGTTCTGTAAGAAAAAAAAAGAAAAGAAAAATGTTAAATAGTTGAAGTTTATTTGTGTCAGAAATTTTCCAAGAAGGTAATAGATTAAAAGCATCTTTGGTGGTATATAATTGACTTACTCATCAGTGAGACATTTCTAGTACAAATGAGAAGGAAAAGAAAATGATTACTCCCTTCTTGGTCCCCCCACCCCCTCTTTTTTTGTTTTATTGTACATGGATGCTGTTAACAGAACTTTGCCTTTTCACTCCTATCGGGTTTAGTACAGTTCATGCACAGGTTTCAGTAAACATTAACTACTTTTATCAGGACTTGCAGTGTGCTGAATGGTTAGCAAAGAGAGTGTACTGCAAGAGACAGATGAAAATGAGAGAGTCCAAGGTCACATGGATGTTGAATTTTTAGAAATTATTGAGAATTTAGGGAGAAGACCTCCAGTTTCATATTTTAAATATCCTCTAGTTATGTGGGCCTAAGACGAGGCTACTTTGCCTAGTGTTTCTAGTACTAGGGTTAAAACAGATTTCTTCAGATGCTCCCCCTGAACAGCAGGCAAATGATTTTAAAACATTGTTTTTACTTTAATTAAAAAAAAAAAAAGAAAAGAAAGAAAGAAAAAAATCTCGGCTTGATTCAGGACTGCCTTCTAGGATGAAAGTTTCAAGGTCCCAGCAGTGAAGTACTGTAACATTTATCACGGTGATTCTTAAGATCTCTTTCGATTTTATGGGGGTTTCTTTTTTCCTTTCTCAAAGATTATTTGGGATTGATTGCCCTCAGATAGATAACCAGTTTCGTTCCTGGAGTTAGCACATTAAGTCATAAACCAAGCGCTAGGATGAAATACTGCCAAATAGAGACTAAACATATTCTTTACAGAAATCATGTAATATTATACAACTTTTGCTTCCCTGCATCCTTTTCAAAAGCAGGAACGTGACTTGTGCTTTTCTAAAGGACATGAATTTTTTAAAAAATTACTGACAATAAAAATTGTCTTCCTGGCCCTTCAAGTGTAGCGTGCATGGAAGCAGCCTAGTAAAGTTGGCCCCGGGGGCATCGTGTCCGGCTGCGTCGCGGCACGGTCGCCGCTGCGTCCGCCCGGACCGCGACGGCAGAGCCCCGTGCAGGGTAGGGCTGCGGGGAGAACACCCGAGCCGCCCGCCCCCCGCCGGCCGCAGACCCGAGTTCGTGCGGCCGGGTGTCGGCTGCGCTCCCGCGGCGGGCGGCAGCGGGCGTGCGGCGGCGGAGCGGGTGGGCGGCCGGCTGGGGGCCGGGGAGGGGCCTGGGAGAACGCGCGGGCGGAAGGCGGCCTGGGCACGCCGCCCCTTCCCTCGGCGGACGAGCCTTTGTGCGCCGGAGAAGCCGTCTAAGCCGAAGGGTGTTCGCACGGCTGAAAGCGCGTCCGCTGTCGTCCCGGGGGACCCGCCCGTGCCCTTCCCCGCCGAGTGCAGCGAGTGGGAAGCAGACGGGGGCTGGCGGGGGTGACCCGGCGGGGGCGCGGGTCCAGCCCGGGCCCTCTCGGGCCGCCCGCCCCACCTCGGCGCCCGCGCTGGGCGGCCCTGTGAGCGGGCCGCGCGGCCGTCAGTCAGGGCGGCGGGCGCCGATTGGCCGGGCGGCCGGCGGGGGGCGGGGCTCGGCCCGGCCTTCCCGGTGGGCGGTGCCGGCGTCGCTTCCAAGAAGACCTTGACGCGTTCTCCTCGGCCCGCGACGGCCCAGGCAGCAATTTAATGAACAACCAGAGACCTTCAAAGAGGCCGTGTAGTAATTGAGCTCGTTTTTTGAAAAGTGAATTCCTCTCAGGAAGAGGTTAGAAAGTGTGTGCTCTCTGTGCGAAGTCCTCCCCCCCCTTTTTTTTGTTTAATTTGAGGCCATTTAGCCTGTAACCGCTTTAAATTTTCAGAAGTTATGCATAGGCGTGAGCTTGCCCACTTGCATTTTCTACTTACTTCCCAGAACAAGCCCCCGTTAACACACTTGGTATACTTGATGGCTCTTTGTAAATGAAAGCAGCATGTAGCTCGAAAATTACCTGCAGCCGGTCTTTTACAAAGAGGAGGTGTGCATACATTATAGGTAGCGGACCTTGGAACTGGGAGAAGGAGCGTGTGGAGGAGACAGGAGAGGGGAGAACGTTCGCCGAGCCTGGAAGCAGGACGGCTCCTGGTCCTTTTCTGTCCATTCCCGCTGAGTGTTGGGCAACTGTTCTCTCTCCAATGTGACCTGCCTTCTGAGAATGGAGGCGGAGGGGCAGAATGCAAGCAAGCAGGGGACAAGTGGCTTCAGGTTTTAAAACTCAGTTACTGCTCTTTCCTGAGAGCCCCTCTCTCCTCCTCCTCCCTTCATAATCAGCCTGTCGATGATAATGAGGCCATTCAGCTGGGATGCAGTTTCTTGATGTTCTGTACTGCAAGTGCATGACCGCTGACGACAACAGGTGGTTTGGAGACCATCAGCCTTACTTCTGATGGGTGAAGGCCGCCTGCTGCCAAGGCGCCCTGCTGAGTGTGCCCTGAGCTGGCACAGTGGGTGATGCACATGGCTCTGCCTGCTCCTTCGTGTCATGTGGCTGGGCAGAACCCAAAGTGGCCGGCTCGCTGCCCCCACACCACGAGCCGTACCTGGTGACTCACATTGCTCAGTCTCTCCACTTGGAGACTTGTCTTCGTTTTTGGCGTGTTGTCCTTGGTGATCCCTCTTCACTGGGCTGCAGCATCCAACACAGTGATTCTTAAACCGGAGGGAAAACTTTTCCCTAACACGCATGCCACGGCCCACCCGTCACAGGTCTGGGGTAAGGCTGGGGCTTGGCCTTGCGAAAATCTTCCCAGCTGATTCTAATGAATTCCCCTCATAATTAGCATTCAAAACTGTATTTATAAACAGGTTACTTTTATATTTATGGCTGATGAGACAACTGAATACATTTGAGCCACTGGGAATTTAAAAAAATATAAAAATAGGAAATGATATATAAACCTTGAAATTCTCCCATCCGATGCTTGCTTGTTGCATCCCTGAGTTTCCTATTAAGGCAGGTATTGTACCTGTGTTAGAACCCTGATAGGCCGTCTGCACTGGCAGGTGTAAATGCTACTAATTAATTTTTTAAGAACTTGGCACTCTGACAATTATCAGGATGCTGAGTAGCTGGTACCAGATGTTTCTTTTGTTAAGGCCACGGAGAGGCAGTGTCACAGGTAATAGGCTCTGGACGTTTAATCCCTTGGTCTGAGGCTGTGGATTTTGTCGATGCTGAATATTTTCTTTTAAAAAGGGTGCAGGAGGATGTACGGTCTGGTTTCTACTCATCCTCCCTCCACCCCCCCCATGCCCCCACAGCTCTGGTAGATCATCTTATGTAGAGGTGTTTACTCAATTATCATTAGGCCCAACTCTTTTTAGAAGAGAGTAAATGGTACTTTGGGACTTTTTATCTAGACCCTCTTGCTCACCATTTTGCCACAGCTGAAGGCACAGCCCGTGCCTCTAACTGAATTCAATCCTTCTTCAGTCTTTTAACTGTGGAACAACAGGAGAGTCGGCCGCTCATCATTTCATGTGCAGACTTTACAGCCTCTGAACAGCTTCTGCTTACGCAGTTCATGAATGCACCATTTGTTGTTTGGAGCACAACTGTTAGATACAACTGGACTTGCAGCCCGCCCTGCCCGTGATCAGAGTGCATCACTGCGGCCTTCCCCCCCCTTTTCTTTCCTCTTTTTTTTTTTTTTTTTGGTTTCTGCGTAAGCCCGATTTTTGCTTTAAATACCACCATTTTGTCCACAGTACCATTTTTTTGACCCAACTTACCTAAGTTTCAGAAATAAGGTTTAATTTGCTCAGACTGTTAGTATAGGGATACTAAATAAGTGCAAGTGTTTCACTTTATTAAAGGAGGAGGTTATTTTTGTGGCTTGGTTTTACATATATGCTTTTTTAAAAATAATCTCAACCACGTCACCTTGAAATTTTAGATTGCATTGAAGTTAGAAAGTTTAGGTTTTTCCTAGGTCATTTTAGTTCCTTCTTTTTAAGCTTTTTACACAGTCTCTTTGTCATCAGGAATTGTCTTCAATTGAGAATTTAAGAGAAGCTGTCAAAACTACAAACTCTCCAACGTGGTTTTTGGAGTATTGGAATATCATCTTTACAAATAATTGTTTATCATTCTTTTCTCCTCTTGAAACTGGGTCCCATCCAAAAATGATACCATTAATGTTAAAGTTTTCATTTTTGCTTTGTTTTTCTCACATATATAGATTCTTTGGCCCTATAATTATATATGTGTTATACTGTGTATATAGATACATTGATCTTATGCCTTTATATTTTATTGAATTGTATTTTAGTTAGAAGTGTGTATTGACATTTTTTTGCTGTGCTTTACATAGTTAACAACTGGGCCAAAGTGTTACTTCTGACTGCTGTTAGGCCCTGCTCTGGCTCAGGAGACAAATTTCTGTTAAAACAGCAAACGTCCTACAACAACCAGCTCTATAAGCCTCTGCATCCTGGAGCTCCCAAAATTGAAAGTCATTTGCTGAAAATGAAGAAGCTTTCTGTAGTTGAATTTTAAAGTAGATGTTCAGGTTTTAAGGAATATGTTCAGTTGTTGTCTTTTGAAGAGGTTCTGGAGGCCCAGGATTGTGTTTATGTTTTTGTTAAAATTGAGACCTACAAACATGTTTAAGGGAAACAGTGTACTCTTTTGTGAGACTCATGCTTTCCTTTCCATCTCACTATTTAGAGGGGGGAGATTTTTCCCTTTGTGAAGATTAAGTCCCCCACCGGAAAAGTCCTTATGGTCCCTTGATGTAAAGACTAAGCAGTGACAAGTTCTGGGGAAAGTGAGCCCAGGTTTTACTGCTTCCAAAAGCAGTTCTGTCAACCCTGAGTCTGCTCTTAACTTTTAGAGTGCTTTCCATACGCTGTCCTGCAGTTTTCAGGCATGATTTTGACCTGCACCCTTAAGCTGGGTAAACTTCATTGGACTTTTCTGCCTGTACCACGGTTTCTTGACTGCTCCTCTCCTATGATTAATGTGTGTTGCTTAAAATGGCATTTGAAACATCACCAGGTATTTTCACCAGGTAGAAACTGCTTTTCCTGTGTCAAAACAACCAGTGTGGCTTAGCTGATGCTTCTGTTGCTAAGCAGGTAAATTTCTGGTCTGCAGGCTGTCTGTTAACCCTGTAAATGCCCAGTGTCAAGCATAAAACAAGAAGAGGGAAAACCAAGGAGGTGATGCTTCCTTCTTACATAGGGCTTTGTTCAGGTGCATGACATCTGGGCCTAGCTCACCCCAGCCTCCGCTTACGGGTTGTCAAGGACCCCGCCTCGACTTTTGTATTTTTGAGGGGAAGAGGAGAGGGGTAGGAGGTGGGGAGGGCTGGAAAGCTGGTAGTATCCAGGAAGATGACGGCCCAAGGAGCTGGTAGTGAAGGTGTCACCGTGTATGATAAAAATTATAGGCTTCAGTCCAGTCAGTAATGGCTTTAGCTTTTTTCTTTGGGACTTTTCCCTGCACGTCTGCCTTAAATTACAGTATGGCTGTGGGGAAAAGAAGAGGAAAGAAAGGGGTTGCTGTTTGCATCCATTTGCCAGAAAGGAGTTAACAGAACATACCGCAGAACAGGTTGGGCAAGACTGTTAAAGCCAGTGATGAAGCCTTCCTCCCTCTCTGTCCCCCCCTTCTCTCTCTCTCTCTCTCTCTCTCTCTCTCTCTCTCTCTCTCGTTCCAATCCCGTTTTCCCTTTTCTCTCCCAGGACTTTAAAACATCTTCAGATTATCCCCTACTCCCCCCCGCCCCGACCCCTCCCCACATCAGCGTCTGGGTTTCCCTCTCCAGGGCAGAACATTTGATGTGATGAAAATACTTTGTGGAAATGAGGAGCCTGTGGGAGAGGCCTCAGCCATGCCAGCCATTTCTTGAGAAATCGATGGCGCGCTTGTCTGTGCCCTTCGCCATGTAACATAGGCCCCATTCAGCGGACACATTCTTCTGTATGCATTTATGCCTCTGTGGGACAGCAGGGTGGGCGGCCTGTGGGGGACCATGGGGCCCGGGGGGGGGGTGAGGTCGGAATGGAGATGTGGGAGATGTGGAGGGCAGCGAGGGAGGGACCCTGTGCTCTGAGTGCCAGGAAGTCATGAGACATTGCTTCTGGAAGCATCTGAAGTTTGCTTGGATTTAGGGGATGGGATCGCTCGTGGCCATAAATGCAGAGAAGCCGAGCTCTTGCAAGGCCAGCTCTGGTCTGATATAAGTTCTGCGTGGTGTTTGTATCTAATCCCTCCGTAAACATACCATATATAGTCATGCTTGAGCTCACTATAACACACATCGCCGGGGAACCTCTCCTAATGCACAGATCCCCGGGCACTTAGAAGCAGGCTCAGGCTATTTCTGGAGTGGCGTGGCTTTTTCTTTTTCTTTCTTTCTTCCTTTCTTTCCTTTCTTTACTTTCTTTCCTTTCTTTCCTTTCTTTCTTTCCTTTCCTTTCCTTTCCTTTCTTTCCTTTTTTTCCTTTCTTTCTTCTTTTTCTTTCTTTCTTTCTTTTTCTTTCTTCTTTTCTTTCTCTTTCTTTTTCTTTTTCTTTTTCGGAGAGAGGAGGAAGGGGGATTTTTTTCCTTCTTCTCACTGTTTGAAACATGTTTCTGATCCTCCTGTGTCTGGCACCCTGAACACTGAAGAAACTGTACTGTCACATGAGAAACGGAATTCGCTTTGTACATCTGTTTAAGCACAAAAACCTGCCTTTCCTTAGTATCTTTAACACCACACACGTTTTGTGTTTTATGGGTGCCGGCCTTCAGCTGTTTGTTTTTGGAGCATCTTGTAACACCGTGGCGGGGGGGGGGGGGCTCGCCCCTGTACCGGGTTACTTGGCGGCCCGCGGAGGG